>NC_048298.1:293125909-293256210 GCF_013100865.1 Trachemys scripta elegans | reverse complement strand
CTCTGTTCTCTGCCCTTTGACTGTCTTGTTTACTTGATTTGTAACTCTTTGGGGGCAGCATTTTTCTTACTACGTGTCAGTGACTAGGAAAAACGGGTCCTGATCTTGGTTAGAACCTCTAGGCGTTACTGTAATATGAATGATAAATAGTAGTAATCCCTTCATCCATGTTTTCACTTAGAACCTACCATTTTTAAAAATGTGGCATCTCTCTGCCCAGTTCTGAGTCTCCTTTGCACCAAAAGGTGAGACACCTCCTTTCCAACATACCACAGGCTGAGGATTTTGCATGTCCCCCTCCCCCCCCCTTTTTTTTTTTTTTTTTTTTTTTTGCTTTCTCTATATTTATTTTGGTTGGTTGGGGAAACATTTTTCATTTGAACAAACTATTGCTTATTTATAATTATTTCTTAGCCGAGTGACATATTTCCCATGCACTGCACAGCAGGGGAATACCAATATGCTGGAGAGCTAAAAACTACTACAGAGAAGCCAGATGGCTTGTTTTCCTGAACATCTTCTGAAAAATATTTGGTTCATTTGCTACACAATTATTTTCTTTAGTATCCGAGGTTCACCAAACCAGGTAACTGTCACTGATGACAGAGTACATGGCTTACATACCATAGATTCACAAAGCCACATTCTGCTCCGTGATGCATGTGGCTTCCATTGGAGTCCAAGGGAGTTGGGTGCTTATATCTAACACCCAAGCCCTCAATTAGCCAGTGTGCACTCAGTGCACTTGCACAGGGCCCCCATGTCAGGAGGCCCCCTGACCAAAAAAAAAAAAAAAAAACTGGCACTGCGACCCCGTATGCCAGGTCACAACAGCACTCACTTGTCCCGCCGTCCCTCTGTCCAGTCTAAACCTGAATGGCACAGTCCTGTGAATGCAGGGTGGCTGAGATTGGGAGGAACTGCCCTAGCCCAGAATGGCTGAGCTGAGGGGGATGCCAGTGAGTGTTGAGGAAGGTCCTATGGATGGAGGGTAAGGGGTAAGTGAGGTGTTAATGAGCTAAGGGGTGGGGGGGTAGTGGCTGGGTGAGAGGTTGTGGGGTGGGGGATGGGATGTTGAGAGTGAGTGGGGGAAGTTGGTGACTGTGGCCAGTAGGGCTAAGGTGTTGGGGGCTGCGGTGAGTGGGCTGTATGTCAGGGCTGCTGGGATGTGTGTGTGGCTGTCAGGATAAGTACGGGGCTGGAGGAGGGTTCTTGGTATATATGTGGTTGGAAGGGGCATTTGGGGGGTCTGTGTGTGGGATGGGATATGTATGGCGTGGGTGGGAGGGATATTCTGGGGTCTGTGTGTGGGGTGAGGTATGTGCAGAGTGGGGTGGGAGGAGCATTCAGAGATCTGTGGGTAGGGTAGGGTGGAGTGCAAGGGATATTCTGGGGTCTGTGTGGGGTGGGGTATGTGGGATGGGAGGGACATTCAGGGGTCTGCGTGTGGGTTGGCATGCAACTGTACATACAATAAAGGGAGATTCAAAGATCAGCCACAGTGTGTGACCAGCTTCTCCAGCTACATATGTGCTGAGGGAACTTAAGAAAACAGCGTTCACAGGGTAGGGGCATCAGACCATTTTTATTGGACAGAGGGTTTTCTTATCTTGGTGGTATATGCTATAGGGACTGCAGAAGGGATGGGAGGGGCAGTTAAACGGGCTCATCCACGTTGGTGGGGGGGGGTACTAACTGAGATTGGTCCCTGATACAACGGGGCCTCTGCTGGCAGTAGGATTTGTGTCAGAGAAGACCTGCCTATAGTTGTGTCTTGCTGTGGTCCTCCTCAGGTTAATGGTGTAGACAAGCAAAGGCCATCTCCCTGGTATGGTTCAATAACATTATTTTCTTGGTTTCTCATAATGTCCTGCCCTCTGCAATCAGAGTTACTCTTCTCTTTGTCCAGCTGCTCAGGCCTGCTCTTTTTCTCTGCCTTATTTTCTGGCAAGGTTGATTTGTTTTAATGATTAGGAAAGTGGGTGGGTGGATGGAAATCAATTGCTTCATGGTTTTTGCTTGGATTTTTCAGCTGTGAGATAGCAACCCCTAAGGACAATATGTGGAACATTTGGGGCATTTAGTCTCTGTTTAGATTTCTGGTGAGTGAGGCCAATGCATACACAGTAAAATGCATGTAGATTTGGCATCATGCAACTGTTTTTATTGTAACTGGCCAAAACCAGACACTAGCTTGTCACTCATTTATTTCTTGTTTGCAGTCATAAGTAACATATGACTTGCCATACAGGGTCAGACTAGGGGTTCCTCTAATCCAGTGTCCTGACAGTGGCCAGTACCAGATGTTTTAGCAGACGGTGCAAGAAACTTGTGCAATAGGCAATCATGGAATATCCTGTCCAAGATTCTTCCTAACCTCCTTTAGTTGGCTTATGGCCTAAAGCATGAAGGTTTGTAACTGAAAGCAAAATGTGAAGACAATGGTGTTTCTCAGTTGTCAATGAGGTCATAATTTGGTCACTATTTTTGATGATTAAGTATGAGAGGGAAGGAACCCCAACTTGATTCTGGCTTTCAGGTTGAGTTTGCACTGCAGGGCTAGCACTTAGAAAATTAATCTAGCAAAAAAACATATTTCTTGCAAACTGAGCAATATTAATATGGAAACCAATAAAAGACAGGGCTTATGGAACTCTGCAAGGCCAATTTTAGAATCACTTTTCCCGAGTAGAACACTATTTTAATATGTAGCACAATGTGGTGAGTTATGAGGAGCTATAACTTTGCTTTTCTTGACTTTTGTGGTTGTAAAATCTCAACCATTATGTTCTATTAATGTAGCGTTTGTGTTTTTGCAAAGAAGGAAGAAATGTTTAGATCTTTGTCTTCCCAATCACAAGGTAGCACTGGATAGGGGCTACCAAGTGTGGCAACCTTTCTTCTGGAGTGCCACACAGCAGTCTCCAATTCCACATTATCTGTATGGCTCAGTGCACTTTGTGGAACATGCCCCCATTGACAACACAATTTGGATTGAATGTGCATTCTGATGATTACATTCAAATAAAGACAGAAATCGACATGAAAATCTGGGCACGGTGTGGGGAAATCTGGAAAATTTATTTTCAGTAAAAATGGACAGGTCAAACTGCCTAGCTGGTCTGTCTTAACAATGAGTTTCAGATTTCTCCGCTCTTTCGGCTTGTAATATTAGAAAATTGAGCAGAAAATATCCTGTGCAGTGCATTGTTTTCATACTCTGACAACTACATTATTATTTCTCAAGTAACTTTATTTTCTGTTAGCAGGTTTAGAAAGTAGCCTTTTTTTATCATTTATCTGTGATCTTAACAAGGTTCTAAGTGTCCATAACTGGTGAAAAACACCATCTTTCATACTTTGCGTGGTGCTCAGTGATCCCTCAGTACATAAGGAGCTTGCAAGAGATCTCTTTTTTTCCTGTATCAGGTCCCAACTGGCTGTGCATAATACCAAGAATTTCACAGTGCCCTGCTCAGAATTTCTGCCTGGGAGGCTCAGTCCTTAAATGCACAGTTCTCATCATCATACTCTGATCTAACAACATACCACGTTCTCAAACTTTGCAGAAATACATTTCACTTCTGGGCTGAGAACAAGCACAATAAATGTCACCCAAAGGGTACATTTTCCAGAAAGTTATAGGCATCTGAAAACAATAAATCAGCATGAAATTCTAATAGAAACATAGTTTAGTAGCCAACTTCAGAAACACGTACAGTATTTAGAGCTTGATTCTGCAACTGTTTAGGTCCAGTGTTTTGCTTCTAAGGGAAGGGGACTGTGTTGAACAGGAAAGGATGAGAAGAGGAACATGCTCCTGCATTAATGAGAGTTCTGCAGCATGTCTAGTAAGTTACTCCTCGCAGAAGAGTGGACACATGGCAGGTGCATCCTGTGACAGTGTACCCCATAAGGCTTTATGGGGGGTGTGCTCATAAATGTATGTATGATATAACTGGAATAGGGTTTTGCTACATATGCCATGTAACATATCTATGTAAAGGTTATGATCTACTGGTTATGTTCATCCTAGTTGTATGCAGGCACCATTTGTGTGTTCAAAGTTATGAACATTGGCTGTATAATTGCTTGATTTCTAAGTAGCCTTAGTTAGAACATTTGGTCACTTCTTGGGAAAGGAATGTGCAAATTAAGTGCTCAATCAGGAAGTGCTTAACAGACAAAAGAGCTTGGAAGACTCCAATCCACATAAGAAGTCTACCTGAGGACGTTCAAGGTAGCATGTGGGTAATGGCTGCTACCTGCAAGTCCTGAGTCATGCATGGGCATGTGACTTGCCCATGTGATTCCAAATATCCATTTTGTGATTGGATTCTACACAGGGTGAGGAGGGGGTCTCCACCCACAAGAGAAAGTCTATTTAAATCCCTCGGAGATCCCTCCATTTTGTCATCAGCTGGCTAAAGAAGGAGCCTCTCCACGCCCCCAGGATACTTGAAGGAAACTGGAACAAAGGACAGTAACTACAGGGGGTGTGAGTGATTGCTGGACCCAGGCTAAAAGGAGATTAGTCTGTAAATGGGAGCATTCTGGAACTGGTGAGGATCTTATCTGTGTTCAGTTTGATTAGACATAGATTTGTGCATTTTATTTTATTTTGCGTGGTGACTTACTTTGTTCTGTCTGTTACTAATTGGAACCACTTAAATTCTACTTTCTGTATTTAATAAAAATCACTTTTTACTTATTAATTAGCTCAGAGTATGTATTAGTACCTGGGGGAGCAAACAGCTGTGCATATCTCTCTATCAGTGTTATAGAGGGCGAACAATTTATGAGTTTACCGTGCATAAGCTTTATACAGGGTAAAATGCATTTCTTTGGGTTTAGACCCCATTGGGAGTTGGGCATCTGGGTGCTAAAGACCAGCACACTTCTGTGAGCTGTTTTCAGGTAAACCTGCAGCTTTCGGGCAAGTAATTCAGACTCTGGGTCTGTGTTGAGCAGACGGGAGTGTCTGGTTCAGCAAGACAGGGTGCTGGAGTCCTGAGCTGGCAGGGAAAACAGGAGCAGAAGTAGTCTTGGCACATCAGGTGGCAGCTCCCAAGGGGGTTTCTGTGATCCAACCAGTCACACATCCCCCTTGTGGTCGGGCATGGCATAGCAGCTCTACTTGTCTAGAGCCCTCTGTAGATGCTGCTGAGGTGGTACATCTCTTCACACAACTCAGCTCTCTGGACAGGTCACAATTTATTTGCACACCCCTGTCAGGGTACTCCCCTCCCACAACCACATAAAACAATACCCAATGTTCCAGTCTCTTCAGTCCCTCTTTCTTAAGGTTTCTAAAACCCTCAAGTCCACGGGTCCTCCTCCAGGATCTTCAAAATAGACCACTCAAAGAAATCGTCCCTTAAGTACTACTAGTCGCACGCATCTCCCAGTACTTTAACAAATCCTGTGTCAGGTGCCTCATGGCAAGAAACCCTCACTTTCCACCGCCTTGGTTCTCCTTCAGTCTCAGCTCTGTACTGAACCTTCTTTCAGGCCGGCTGTAGCAAGCATCACCATCTCCTGTAGCCTTTGCCTCTTAACTGTCAGTACTAAGGATTTTCCCTGGCCCTAGTGACTTTCCTCTATACCCTCGGCTACTTAAGGCTATGACAAACTGACAGAGTAAAGTTTTCAAAAGTGCTTAAGTGACTTTGAATGGTAAATAATGATGAGGCCGGGGCAGTCCTATAGAGTAATCTGGATCAGCTGGTATGAATTCAGAAAAAAAATGTTTTAATATGGCCAAATGTGAATTTAGGCCATATGGAATGGGGGTCTGTATCCTGGAAAGCAGTGACTCTGAAAGGGATTTAGGGGTCATAGTGTGCAACAACTGAACATGAGCTCCCAGTGTGATGCTGAGACATTAATGGCTAATGTTATCCTCGGATATAGAAACAGGGGAGTAAAGAGTAGAACTAGGGAGGTGATTTTACCTTTGTATTTGGGACTGGGGAGACTGATATTGGAATACAGCATCCAGGTCGCATGTCCACATTTTAGAAAGGATGCTGAAAAATTAGAGAGGGTGCAGAACCCCCCCCACACACACACCCCCAAACAATTAAAGGGCTGGATAAGATTTCTTACAGTGAGACTTAATGAGCTCAATTTGTTTAGCTTATCAAAAAGAAGATTGAGAGGTGACTTGATTACAGGGTATGAGTACCTAGAAGAAAATACCAGATACTAAAGAGCTCTTAAACCTAGCAGAGAAAGGTGTAACAACCAATGGTTGCAAGTCAAAGCCAGACAAATTCAAATTGGAAATGAGGCTCACATTTTAACGGTGAGGGTGACTAATCATTAGAATAAACTACCAAAGAAAGTGGTGGATTTTCCATTTCTTGAGGTCTTCAGCTCGAGACTGGATGCCTTTTTGGAAGATATGCTGTAGCCAAACACAAGTTATTGGGTTCAATACAGGGGTAACTGGGTGGAATTTAATGGCCTGTGATATCCAGGAGGTCAGATTAGATGATCTAATGGTCCCTTACAAACAATTTAGTCCATAACTTCATAACTAGTTCTGTACTCCATTGAAAACCCACCAGATGTTTCCAAGTTACTGATCTTAAAGAAAACTTGCACTCAGTAGTTCAAGAATTGTGATAATACATGAGTTTTCCCCATCATATGTTTCAGATTTCAATTGTTTGGCGCGCAATCTCAAGTATCACTAAATTCCTGATAAGCTGCCACACTTAGCTCAAGGATGAGAAACCGTAGAGTTATTTGCATATTAATTTTTTAACACTGTCTTTAACAATGGGAGCTAGGTTGGGCAGCCGAAGGATACATTTGTAAAGCTTACAGCTGTGTTTGGTGATAAGATAAGAGCTCCTTTTCTAGAGAGCATAGCTAAAGCTTTAGCAGTTACTGAAATGACACTTTTATCTCATTATGAAAGATGCCCCTTCCACTGGAAGCCTATCCAACGCAACGTTATCACGGGTATCGCTTTATTTATTTAGTTTTCATGGAAATGAGGAAAAGAACTCTTCTGATTCATAAAGCATTCTGCCTTTTTTTGTTTTTTTGTTTTTTTATTTGTAACATTCAAAGAAACCTATCTGCAACAGAGGGATTTTATTTCTAATCATAAATTATAGTTATCACCACCCCCATATTATACAACAAATGAATACAATGACATGACTCAGCTGTGGTCTACACTACAGCGCCTACACTACTCGAAGCGTCTACACTAAAATATTTCTCCCACCGATGTAACTTGCCCACTACAGTGACTTAATAACGCCACCTCTGTGAGAAGCGTTGTGCTACGGTCAATGTAGTTAGGCTGACGCAGTGTCAGTTTAGACACTGTGTTGCTTACATCAACTGTTGCTGCCTTTCAGAAATTGTCCCACAATGCCCCACACTGACAGTTCAATCGGTGCAAGCGCTCCTGGTGAGGATGTGCAACTCCGACACGAGAAGCATAACGTGCACGTGTAAAACTGATTCAATTATTGCTGTGGCTGTACATCGACGTAACTTAGGTCAACTTAATTTTGTAGTATAGATGTGCCCTCAGACGTTCATAACAGAATGTTTAACATTATAGTGCCACAGTGGAGATGCTATAGTTCAAGTTGAGAGGGAACTTGCATTATAAAACTGATTTATTGTGTGCGCTTGTAGTTCTTCTGAAAGAAAAAAGAAAAATATCATTTGGGCAGAGATTTCCCAGGTTTCTTCTGAAACCAGTGGCAAATTTTTGGTTCTGGGCTGGTAAAATTCCATGCTATCTTTCTCAGTTATCTGTCTCAAGGGTTGCAGGTGGGAGGTAGGGTGGGTGTTTGTCATTCACTAAAGACTAAATGGTTGATTTGTACATATCATGTTTTCAAAAATGGCTTATGTTTGAATTTCTGACTAGCTGCATTCAGCTCCTACTGGGCACACCAGAGAGAGTAGGCTGTCAGGGAGTCGTCCAGCGCTGTGTGTATTCTCTCCTCAGCCCCAGTCCTGGACACAGTTCGGAGCAGCCTGGGGCCTGCTCCCAACTGCACCAGTTGGCTATGGTTCTCCTGTTGATCACACACTAGCTGGGTACTGATTGAGCATATCATGCTCTCGCATCTCCTCTGATAGCTTTCCCCCCCACCCTCACATCTCCTCTGATAGCCCCCACACACAAACACACATCTCCTCTGAGAGGCCCCCCTCCGGCCCCCCCATGCACAACCTGCACTAGTGGTTGTGAAAAAGGAAATGATTGAAATGGATCTGTTGACACTACACTAGCTGGGGACTCCACCACACTGCAGGTATCCCCATCTGGTGATATAGACACGGTTTCGACTCCCTTTGTACCAGCTGGGCAACACAAAGGAAGCAGAGCGGGGTTGTGAATCTGGCCGATAGTCTTCCTCAATGTGGGTACATGCATTTGACATGTCTGACCACACTTAATTTAGAAATAACTGTAATGAGTGTTTGAAAATCTCTTTGCATCCATGTTTGGGCAAGATTTTTCTCAATTATTTTAGCAGTGCACTGGAGTACACAGCTGCAAGGAGAGGCATATAAATTGTGCTCTGAACTTTGAAATACAGTGTAAAGCAGTTCAGAGGAAACCATGGGATCTTCATGGTACCCTGGGCAGATGTTCCTCCCACTCCAACTATTTTAGTTTTATTGAATGTCAGAAAATTCAGAATTGTAGTTTCCACAGCAACTCGTAACTTAGCCACACAACATGGAACAGATAGCATGTATCAAGGGACAAATTTGGAACCCAATCATGGCAAGGTGGAAAAAAGTAACTTTGCAAATCTGAATCATCCCCACTGGACTCAGTGAGACTATCCAAGTGTGTAAATAGAGTTGTTGTACCTGTGTTGGTCCCAGGATATTAGAGAGACAAGGAGGATGAGGTAATATCTTTTATCGGACCAACTTCTGTTGGTGAGAAAGACAAGCTTTCAAACACAGAGCTCTTCTTCAGGGCTGGGAAAGGTACTCAGGGTGTCACAGCAAAATACAAGGTGGAACAGATTGTTTAGCTAAGTAGTTAACTCCTATTTCAAGGGACTATTCAAGGTGAAGTGATCAGTTAATACCTCTCCAATCATGGTGGGTGGGGAGTAGTGGTGGTAAGAGGAGAGGAAAAAAATAAAAGCGTGGGACAAGAGGGAGGGATTTAGTAGGTTATAGATTGGTGTAATAAACTATACATCCAGTGTCTCTATTCAGTCCATAATTTTTAGTGTCTAGTAAAGTTATGAATTTAAGCTCCCAGGCTCGTGTTTTGAAAGCGTTGTGCAGGTTTCCCTTGATGAAGAGAACTGATTGATCACTCTATACATGACCTCTTTGTGAAAAGTATTCACCCACAGGGGTTGTGGTGTTTTTGTCTTTTATCATTTTTCTGTTGGGGTTCATTTGAGAGAGTAATGATTGTCTCATTTCAGCTACATAGTTATTATTGCAGACCTGCAGCCCCTCTCACTCCCAGAACTTCAGCTTCCTGTTCATGGCTTGGCTTGGTGTCTGGTAGGGAACCCTGGCCTGCCCTCTACACTGGATTCCAGTCCAGGGACCCTATAAGAAGCAGCCAAGGTCCGTACAGTCTCCTACCCTTTGCTGCTGTTTCCCTGGGCTTCTTCCTACTTATCTGGCTTCTCCCTCTTTCTGGGTTTGTCAGCCCAAGCTCCCTCCCCCCAGGGAGTGACTGTAGACTACTTCCTTACAGCCTTCTGTGGCTCACAGCTCCTGGGCTTTATACAAGCCTCTCCTTCTTCAGGTGCGGCCTGGGCAGTTAATTGGCCTGCCTACCCGCGCCAGACCTTGTATGGGGTGGGAGCCCTCCTAGTGCCCATGATTGTTCCCATGGTTTGAACAAAGTGTTTGTTGTTGATATACACCATCCTTACTGCCATGGATGTTACCTCCCTATACACCAGTGGTCTCCAACACTTTTTACGCCCAGGATCACTTTGTGAATCTACGGGCAACCCAGGATCTACCCCGACCCTTCCCCAAAGCCCCACCCCACGTCACTCACTTTCACCGGGCTGAGGCAGGGGGCAGGGGTTCAGAAGGGGGTGTGGGTTCTGGGCTGGGGTGGAGGGGCCGCATTGTGGGAAGGGGCTCTGGGCTGAGCCTGGGGCAAGGGGTTGGGGTGCAGGAGGGGGTTGGGGTGCAAGCTCTGGGAGGGAGTTTGGGTGCAGTATGGGGCTCTGGGCTGGGGCAGAGTGTTGGGGTACAAGAGGGGGTACAGGGTGCTGACTCTGGGAGGGGGGTCAGGGCTGGGGCTTGTGATGCAGGAGGGGGTTTAGGGTGAGGAAGGGGGTATGGGGTGCTGGTTCTGGGAGGGGCTCAGGGATGTGTTTTGGGGTGCTGCCTCCTGCCAGACAGCACTTACCTCCAGCGGCTCCCAGTCGGCAGTGGCACAGAGAGGCTAAGGCAGGCTCCCTGCCTACCCCAATCCCACTCCGCTCCCGGAAGGGGCCACTGCACCCTTGCGGTCCCTGATGGGGGGCGGGGAGCACATGGCTCCACGTGCTGCCCCTCTCTGCAAGCACCACCCCCACAGCTCTCCTGGCCAATGGGAGCTGGGAGGTGGTGCTTTCAGGCAGGAACAGCGCACGGAGGGAGACCCCCAACCCCCGGGGCTGCGCTGGCCACTTCCGGGAGCGGCATGGGGCCGGGGTAGGCAGGGAGCCTGCCTTAGCGGCAGCCACACTGCACCACCGGAGATTGCAATCGACTGGACGATCCTCTAAGATCGACCACTCGATTGTGATCGACCGGTTGGTAACCACTGCTTTACACCAACATCACTCACAATGACAGCATTGCTGCCTGCCTCAAATATGTATAAGACAATGAACAACACTCAGGTATCCACCACAAATGCATTGTCAAACTCAGCCAGAACAATATTAAATTCAACAACAAACACTTTGTCCAAACCATGGGAACAGCCATGGACTGCAACAAAACGTTCTGACTTTCCTGAATCTAAACGTTTCAATTTGGTGCCCTGAACCAAATCCACGTTTCATTCAAGTCAGTTTGATATTAAACTGCATCTGTCTAAGGTGCCATGGTACCTCATGGGCGCTGTAGTTTGGATGCCTCATACATCCTCATTCTTTGACATAGGGTGGGCTTGCTGGCTGGACTACAACTTTCAGATGCTCTGCGTTGCTCAATAAGAGGTAAGACTGTGGTACCACAGGCAGTTTAATTTTGAACCAACTGGAAACAAAATCTTTCACTTCAACAAACCCAAATCTTTCAGTTAGAGCTGAACTGACCCAAAATGAAATACACCTCTACCTCGATATAACGCGACCCGATATAACACGAATTCGGATATAATGCGGTAAAGCAGTGCTCCGGGCGGGTGGGGCTGCGCACTCTGGCAGATCAAAGCAAGTTCAATATAACATGGTTTCACCTATAACGCAGTAAGATTTTTTGGCTCCCGAGGACAGCGTTATATCAAGGTAGAGGTGTATTTCATTTAGATTTTCCTGACATAAAATTGAAAAACTTGAATATTTTCCCACTGAGAATTTCAATTTTGCAGAAACTAGATTTAGCTGTCAGAAAATCATTTTGATGGAAAACCCCCAGCCAGCTCCACTTAGAGCCATTTCAAACTTTTTGAAATTCATATTCCATTTAGAAATGAGAAAGAGAGATTAATTTCCAAAAGAACTGGTGGGGTTTGTTGTTTTTAAAGGACAATATATATTCAGCCCCACTAGCAACCTCTGCTTAGGATAAAACCTAGACTGCAATAGCAACAACCTTGCAGAATGGAATAAAAATGAATTGAGCAAACTATGCAGGGAAGCTTATGGAGTGCTTGACTGCACTATGGCTTGTTCAGCTAGTGCTTTCAAAGAATTGTCTTAATAAGGACTGAATTCACACACAGACACTTATAAAATAAATAAATAAAAAGAGTATTGAACAAACAAGAGAACTTCTCGATTCAATATAACATTACAAGCAAAGCATTAGAGGGAGCCAATGAATCTGTTTTTATGTTCTCCCCTTGTGTGTGCGCATTTTATACACATAAAAATTAACAACCTTTGACTATCCACTTGTATTTATAACATCTGCAATACCAGTGAGTGCAGTTCTGATTTCTCTGTCTTGAGCATGCCAAACATCCTAATTTGGAAAGAAAATGCCAGATAACTCTCGGGGAAAATGTCAAAGTCTCTTGATACCTAGAAATCCTGAACTCTGGGAATGGAAAGTTTGCATGAAAGAAATCCTCTCACTGCCATACAGGGCACATATAGAAACACTGAGCTTTGATTTTTCCATTCCAACCAATCGAGATATAACTGATTGCAGTTTGAGATTGGAGTGTTCTTTTCTGTTGTGGGCAAAGGGCCTGTTTTGATAGTGTAAGGGAAAAATTGATGGAACTGGGTAAGTTTGAGAAGACTGTGAGTATGCTGTGTTTCCAGCTGACTATTCTATTGAGATAGGTTATCAAGGAGATCTTTTGTCCACGACTATTGGTACAATGGCTCCTAAATATTTTCTTATCCAACTTCATTGTCTCATTATATCCCTATATTCTCCTCTCTGACTGTATCCATCTGGTGTCATTTGTCCTATAATTAGACTGTAAACTCTTTGGAGCAGGGACCTTCTTTTTGTTCTGAGTTTGTACAGTGCCTATCACAGTGGTGTCCTGGTCTGTGACTAGGGCTACCAGGTGTGATGGGTTCAGTCACCGGGATTCCCCTTGGGACTGTCACCTGATGTACTGAAATTACCTCTGAGCCTGTTTTCCCTGCCAGCTTGGGACTCCAGAACCTGCCTTGTTGAGCCAGACACACTAGCCTGCTGCAACCCAGACCCAGGGTCTGACCAGGCCCCCAAAGCTGCAGACTTAACTGAAAACAGCTTAGCAGGTAACCTGCCTCCAGCACCCAGACACCCAGCTCCCAAAGGGATCCAAACCCCAAATAAATCCGTTTTACTCTGTATAAAGCTTATACAGGGTATTTTCATAAATTGTTTGCCCTCTATATCACTGATAGAGAGATATGCACAGCTGTTTGCTCCCCTGGGCATTAACCACTTACTCTGGGTTCAAAAATAAACAAAAGTGATTTTATTAAGTATAAAAAGCAGGATTTAAGTGGTTTCAAGTAATAACAGACAGAACAAAGTAAGTCACCAAGGAAAATAAAACAAAATATGCAAATCTAAGCCTAATACATTAAGAAACTGATTACAGGTAATATCTCACCATCAGAGATGTTCTAATAAGCTTCTTTCACAGACTAGACTCCTTCCTGGTCTGGGACCAATCCTTTCCCCTGGTACAGTCCATGTTAGTTCCAGCAGGCATCTTAGGTGGTAAGCAGGGGCTCTCTCATGACTGGCCCCTTCTTTGTTCTGCTCCACCCCCTTTTATATCTTTGGCACATGGCAGGAATGTTTTGTCTCCCTAGGTCCCCACCCCTCCTTCTAAATGGAAAAGTACCAGATTTAAGATGGATTCCAGTATCAGGTGACATAATCACATGTCCTGTGAGACCCCAGCCTCCATTCTTCCTGGGCTGGCCCATACACACAGGAAGATTTGCAAGTAAACAGAGCCATTTACAGTTCATTGATTCTGAAGCACCCTTAATGGCTTCCACTTAATATGTTTGCATCAGTAATATCTGATTCTCCTAACTCCAGACATAGAAATAATACATGCAAACAAATAGGATGAACACACTCAGTAGATTATAAGCTTTGTAATGATACCTTACAAGAAACCTTTTGTATAAAGCATATTCCAGTTACATCATATTCACATTCATAAGCATATTTTCACAAAAGCATATGGAGTGCAACATCACACCAGGCACTGCAGTACTAAATAAAACTTCTCCCTCCAAGATCATCATAGTTGGCAGATGACTTGTGTCTAATGAAAACAAAGGGAAAATGGCTAAAAGCTAGCTGCAGAAGTCTCTATCGAGTCCAATGTGTGGGAACAATACACATTTTTGGCTATGAGGCCATTGCTATGAGGGAAGCAAAGAAAAATTTCTTTGCTTCGCAGATCTCAGTAGACACAACGGAGATGTACAGCGGACTTGTTCCAGGACGTATGCAGCTGATTCAACTCAAGCTGTCTCCACTTGGAAACAGAATCAAGTTTCTCTTATTGTGAGGAATTTGCTGGATAGTTTACTGATAAAATCAGTTAGATTTGTGTGGAGCTTGCTGTGCCTTTGTGAGCAGGGCAGTGTCTCTGGGGAAAGATGCCCATTCTTTTGTGAGCTTCATCCAATGTCATTCACTGACATTCTAGAAGCACAGGGAGTGCTTTGGGCCAACCTGTGCTCCAGGCGCTGATCCCTCCTCACTGGGGAAGGCCAATGGTGACACAATGGCCCCTTGGTGGGAAGTTGGGTGCCAGTTGTTCTAAAGGAGGCGCTGGTGAGATCTGTACTCAGGAAATCAACTTTTGGTGATGAAGAGTAGAACTTTAGACCAGTATTGAATCTCTTTTTTGGGGGAGTCTCCAATCCATTCTGAAGATAGCAGTATCTAGACAGTACCTTCTACTAGATAGAGTATCTGAACTGTGCAAGTGTGTGATCATGCAAAGGATAAAATCTTTGAATACTAATACAATCTGTAGAGATTCTTAGTAAGTTCAAGTAACAACGGCTTATGATTCTGGGACCGAAGGCCTTGCATTCTATCCCTGCTGCCAGATGTGAAATCCTGGCATGGCCACACAGTCAGTAGAGGAGTCTTCATCCACAATGCAGCTGCCTGATACAGATCCATGCAGCGCTGAGATCTATATTTCATCTAGGAAAGCGGTGTTTTGCCTGACATTTTTTATAGAAGGATGAACAGCAGCATGTACAGGAAGGTACATCCAACTTAGAGCTCAAGAAATCGGTTTTATCTGTGCTCTTATCAATTGAATTGTGGGGTAAGTTCACCATTTATTTTGACTAACAAAACACTCTCCCCTCCTCCAGAAGAATTCCCAGAAAAAAAGAACGCAATCAGATATCCTCCTGGCTTTGCTGTAGGAAATCAATATTCATTGTGCGCCACAGTGGGAGAGAACTAGTGGGAAGAGCTATTGTGCTGCTTATTCTGCTGCAGCCGGTTTGTCCCAATAGCTGGCTGGGCTGTGTAATGCCAAAGGGGCAGGTGGCCAGCTCAGATCTCCAGTCGAGCTCTGACGTTTCCACCAATGGAGGATCTGCGCCAAAGCCATTTGTAAGATCAAAGAATCAGCAGGTTTGGTTTGAACTTCAAGGGCCTGATGCTCATAAGAACGGCCATACTGGGTCAGACCAATGGTCCATCTAGCCCAGTATCCTGTCTTCAGACAGTGGCCAGTGTCAGGTGCTTCAGAGGGAATGAACAGAACAGGCAATCATCAAGTGATCCATCCCCTGTCGCCCATTCCCAGCTTCTGGCAATCAGAGGCTAGGGACATTCAGAGTATGGTGTTCCATCCCTGCCCATCCCGGCTAATAGCCATTGATGGGCATAGCCTCCATGAACTTATCTAGTTATTTTTTGAACCCTGGTATAGTTTTGGCCTTCACAATATCCTCTGGCAAAGAGTTCCACAGGTTGACTGCGCATTGTGTGAAGACATACTTCCCTTTGTTTGTTTTAAACCTGCTGCCTATTCATTTCATTTGGTGACCCCTAGTTCTTGTGTTATGAGAAGGAGTAAATAACACTTCCTTATTTACTTTCTCCACCCCACTCAAGATTTTATAGACCTCTATCATATCCCCAATTAGTCATCTCTTTTTCAAGCTGAAAAGACCCAGTCTTTTTAATCTCCCCTCATACGGCAGCCATTCCATTCCCCTAATAATTTTTGTTGCCCTTCTCTGTACCTTTTCCAATTCCAATATATCTTTTTTGAGATGGGGCAACCAGATCTGCATTCAGTATTCAAGATGTGGGCATACCATGGATTTGTATAGAGACAATATGATATTTACTGTCTAGTTATCTGTCCCTTTCCTAATGGTTCCTAACATGCTGTTAGCTTTTTTGACTGCCACTTCACATTGAGTGGATGTTTTCAGAGAGCTATCCACAATGATGCCAAGATCTCTTTCCTGAGTGGTAACACTGATTTAGACCCAAGTTAAACTAAGGTGCTTTTGCACCTTTCTGCCAGTGTACAGTGGCTTTGAAGTGGGTAGATATTACACTGTAAGGCTCCTTTACATTGTCAAAGAGGCATAAAGAGTCCTAAGTGTAATTGAGAATTCAGTCCCATAACAGCAAGGTAGGAATGGGTTCTTTTTCAACCTTACAGAGATTAGGATTTTATTTTTAAGAACCTCTACATGTGACAGAAGCACAGAGATTTGTCGTAGACAGTTGTCAGTTTATGACTAGGCCTTGGAGAAAAATGAAAATATTACTTCACAATTATCTTTAACAAACAAGAAGCTGTTTCTATGACAGTATACCATATTAAACTAAGGATTCAGGGGCTGTCAAAATTACACACACACACACACACACACACACACACACACACACACACACACACACACACACACCCCTACTTATCAAAACATTCAGGAACCAATTTCCAAAAAGAAGCAATTATCAAAAGCATCTTCTACACATAGGTGCTGGAACTAGGGGTGCGGTTGGCGCTGCCATACCCCCTGGCTTGAAGTGGTCTCCATTATATACAGGGTTAGCAGTTTGACTCAATGGCTTCCAGCACTCCCGCTATAAAAATTGTTCCAGCGCCCCTGCTCCTAAATGGTACAGAATTAGCTTTTGATCCTTGGATGTTGTTTAAATAATGAGTGTCATGTTTCAACCTCATTTTCACATTGCAGTAAATGATATCGGCATTTGTCCCTGCCCAGGATACTACTACAATCAATTTGTGATACATATATTTTGTGACTCCTGTGAAAATATGTTTCGTATTCAACAAAACGCATTACATATACTTAGACAGATTTGCTTTTGCACTTGCTGCATTTCTGTAACCAGCTGGTCTAAAAGTTCAGATCTATTAACAACTACCTGGTAATTTTTCCATAAAATTGTAGCTACTGTATTTTAATTTTCATCTGCTATGAATCAGTAAAGAGATTTTTGGGTAAGAAATGCTGTGTTCCAGTTGCCGGTCCATACTGAAGGTCTAATTCTACCTTCAGTTGCATTTCTGAAACAGCTGGGTTGTACAGTAATATGTCCTAGGGATCTCTTCTCCAGATTCTTGACCAGAATTTTGAAACAATTAACATAGGGATTGTCTTCAGAGGATCTGTCTCAGTTTTTACACTGAACCCTTTGCATCCCGGGCCAGGACTTTAGGACTTTCCTCAATGCTGTGTGAATGCACCTACAGGACAATCCAAAGCCTCTAGAAGTAAATGGGAGCCTTGCCATTGATTTCAGGGTGCTCTGGACCACACTCCTCACCAGTACAGATATGATTAGTCATAATCAATAAAGCTAATAGTTTACATATCTGTGTCGAGTTTCAGTTCCTTGACTTAATGGACTCTAGTAACTTGGGACATTAATATACGAGTGTAAGTGAAGGCAGAATATGGCACAATATTCATAATAATTTGTGGTGGGTAATTTGAAGAAAAAGGCTCATCTGAAGCTTATCCAAATACACCTCTTTGCTTTGGAAATCGAAGATGTCCAGGCACTCTTGCTATATTTGCAAAGTTTGCCAGCTTTGCCCAGGCTGGAAACACCACAAGAACAGCCTTGAGTGCGCTATTCTAGTACTCCCATCTCCTGTGAAGCCAGAAAGTGCAAATGCACATGGATTTTTTTAGATTAACCATATTTTTGAGAGTCCAAAAACATTACATTCAAAATGTTGGCAAATGTTTGAATTGTTTCTTTTGTTGTCAGAACTGGGTCTCCCATCCCTACTCATAATGTTGAGTGTCTTGGACTAGTTTTAGATGGACTTTTGGCCGCATTGCATAAAAAGGAGCTAAACAAACATACTTCTTTTCAACCCAGGCTGTATTCCAGGTGGCAGTATCAACTTACCATTTCCCACTCTGCAGTGATTGCAGTGCTGTGGCATATTCTTTTCTAAGCATAGGGAAATACTATCCACCCCATAATGGAAATTCCAGTATAGCATATTCAACTGGCAAAGTACAGTCAATGAGCTTCAAAGATATGCGTTGACCACAGTTCTATCAATGTGTATAGTGACACTTTCAATAATTCCCTATTCTACTTGTCAGAAATACTCACAAGTACTAGGAACATCAGCAATAACTGTAAAAGCAGTACATGACAAGCTTTAAAGGGTGCCTGTGGTAGCTTTTGGAACAGAACAGTGCTTCTATTTGTGTACTGGTTAGTGTGGGGTCGACTACTCCATCTGCCACCCCACCACCCACAATCCAGGGTTTTTAATACAATAATCCTGGATTGGACTCAGTGTAATGCTTCCTCATAAGACAGAACTCTTTTGTTTTGAAAAATTAAAATGGGGAAGGTGAATTTAATGGTGATTGTGCATAATCTACCCTGGTATCCTGGTTACATTTACAATTTTAAGTTCCTATTGAGTTGAACTAAGTGAGAAAGGCTCTTCGGTGTAGCTGAAATACTTTTATGAACTGTAGCAGAGACTGTGTCTTCCCTTGTGCATGTTCAGGGATTACTTCATTTTTGGCTTTACTATCATGTAAATAATAATAAATACAGTTTATTTGATTCAGGTAGTATGCTGACAGAAACTGAGTATAGGACGCATGCAAACAGTAAGAAGCACCTTAGATTAATCAGTCCTTAAGCTATGATCATTCTGTGCTGAAGGGTTTATTTCATACTTAGTGTCACACATCATACAAAAATCAAGTATAACTTTTTACATCATCAAAAATTTATTCTAAGTAATTTGCTCTATTAGAGAAAAATACTTCTGGAGAATGCCTTTCTAATCAAAACCTCACTAGGGGAAATACTTCCAGGAATGTCTCTCCAGACAATACCCTCCTAAGTAAAACATTTCTTAGGAACACCCTTCTACACAAAACGCCTAACTAAAAGGCCACTGAGGAAACTGAACACTCATTCCCTTCATGTTTCTGTGCATGTGCCTATGTCCCAGAGGGCCCAAAGTGCAGCTTTTATACTTGCAAGCTGAGCTCAAACAACCCACAGGTGAACTAAGCCTTTCTATTATTAACCCCAATTAGGCTCAACCAGATCCCCTATAAAAGTGAACCCAGCTGCTCTTTCACCTGTTTTTTTTGCCCCCCTCCCCCCCCGTAGTGGTTCTGCTCTAACCAGGGCTATTGCTTTCATTTGAAAAACTGGTTTGATTTAAATTAAACCTGAACTGGCAGAACTAAATCTGGTTGAACTCTGGGGGAAGTTCAGATATATGTCTAAATTTCTCATATCAATCCCATCTGTAAGTTCAGCTAGGAAGACTAGCCCTAAAAGTTTGGGAGTGGGGCACTGGAAGGATGATAATGAAATCTTGTAGTTTCAGTACAGCTTTAGTTTAAGTTAACAATCACAAATTCTTGATAAGCCACCTATTCCATAGAGCTTGTAGGTACAATTTGTTCAGAGGTACATGTTCCAAGGGAGACTGTAGAATCCCCATCAATGGAGGCTTTTAAGAACAGGCTGGACAGATACCTGTTAAGGATGGCCTAGGTTTCTTCATCCTGCCTGTGCACAGGGGGCTGGACATGACCTCTTGAAGTCCCTTCCAGCCCTACATTTCTATGTGTCTCCTGTGTGTCTCTTATCCCAGCTACTTTTTGGTGATGTGTACTCTCTGTTCCCCCAACTCCTGATCCTACAGTGATTGCATGCCTGCAGAATGCTGAGGCCAATGGAATGGCCATATGTGCAGCTTTCTCATTTAACTTCATAAAAATACTCCTTTGCACAGCAAATGGGTAGCTAAGAGACGTGGTGCAGTGTTCTCAGCAGAGAACTAAGAACTTGTAAATTCTAACCTTAGCTCTTACAATGATTCTGGCCTTAGGCAAGTCTGTAAACATTTCTGCCTCAGTTTCCCTGTCTGTAAAATGTGGGTAATTTACTTATGTCCCTCAGAGGGTTGTTGGGATGATTCATTAGCTTACATATATAAAAAGCTTTAAAGACAAAAAGTTCTGTCACAAGTGGTATGAACTGCTGTTGCCCATATTGTCAGAAACTATGCTATAGAAAATCCAGATGTAATGGTCCTGATTCTCCAGTTGTGTAAGCGTCCTTTCACTTAACTTCAGTGGGGTGCTCCTGATGGTCCTTAGGGCTTGGGCAAGAAAATCACAAATAATTGGGAGAGCATTTACTGGCTTGTCACCAGCCACAACTCAATTCAACTGCTGCTAGACACTTCCTTTTGCTTAGAAACATCATTTCTTTGTCAGGTTCATCCATCAGATTTTCCTGTTTTAGCATATACCTGTCTTTGCTCTTGCAAACAGAATAGACTGGGCTCCTCTGCACTCTCTGTCTTTGATATAGAGCATCCATTTTGTGAATGAAGTGTCATGACCTCTTTCTCTCTTTTCCTGTGTGGGCTCTTTTTAAACTGGTCTGTTCAGCACAGTTCTGGTTTTTACAGCATAGTGCTTCATCTTTATAGCTATTATCAGACATATATATCAGTTTCTTAACATGCTGGATATTACTGGTAGAGTGTCCACTGTCCAAGGTTTAGTTTGGAAAATTAAACATAATTTTCAAACATAAACTGGAAAATTGCTTTTGGCACGGGCTCTAGAATTTTTTGGGTGCATAAGCATTTCAAGTATTAGGAAGCAGCATTTATTACCTTCATTTTTTGCATCACAGGAGGGGTGTGGAACTCTTGGCACAGAAAGAGAAATTCTGCTCTGTATTAACCTGGTGTAAATCTGAAGTAACACCACTGAAGTCCTACAATATACTCTAGATTTATATTGATATGACTCACACCAGTACATGGGTATTTTATATAAAAAACTGATTCTCCTAAAGCTTTTATGGTATCAATCACAGGGTATCTCAGATATTAAAATTCTAAACACAGAGCCTGAGGCCAGTGTACCTCCAGAGTAATAGCACTGAAATTAAACCCATTGCCTTAAAAACAAAAACAACCCCCCCCCCCCGAAACCCCAACCATCCTGCTATATTTACACTCTGAAACCAAGTAAAAACGCAAAAACCAGACTTATCCTTCCCTTTCCCCAAGAAAAATATACAGAGGTAGGAGTACATATGCACCCCATCACCCTGGTCACTTTGTAAGGTTATATCCCTTTCCTTCCTGCCCACCAACACCTACGTCCTCTGTTTTTGCTTCTTTGTAGACTGCAAACTTTGTGACAGGGACCCCGACAGGCCACGTGCCAAAGGTTGCCAATCCCTGATCTAGTCTGACCTCTGTATAACACGCGCCGTAGAATTTCACCCAGTTACCCCAATAACTTAAGTCTGACTAAAGCATATCTTCCAGACAGGCATTCCTGAAGACTTCAAGAGATCCAACACTTCCCTTGATAGTTTGTTTCAATGGTAAATCACTCTCCCTGTTTAAAATGTGTGACTATTTCCAATCTGAATTTGTCTGGCTTCAGCTTCCAGATGTTGGTTTGGTTATGCCTTTCTCCACTAGATTTTATTTTCTCCCCATCAAAGTACTTATGTGCTGTAATCAAGTCACCTCTCAATCTTTGTGTGGATAAACAAAATTGATTGAGATCAGTAAATGGCTCCCTTTAAGCTGTTTTTGTTTTTTGCAGCTCTTGTATAATTTTTGTGGCTCTTCTTTGTGCCCTCCCTGGTTTTTCCACAGCTATTTTAAAATGGGGACTACATACGGGGACTGCATATGTCAATTTATGTTTGGAAAGCACCTCTTGCAATGCCAATATGCATCATCATTATCATCAATGCACTGGTGTAAAACCTGTTCCAGAGAGGACTCTGGCCCACAGACTCCAGGAAAAGGGCATGATACTGCTTAAAAAGGCTTAGGCACATAACATGTCCAGGCTTGCAGGGCTGCACAGAAACATAAGGGGGCATAAAAACCACCTCCCATATCCCTGCAGGGCCTCTCTGCACCATAAATCAAGGCACATAGGGGTAAGTCGGTGCTGCATACTCATTATTCCCTATAGAAAATGGGCCTTGCCGTATGCCCCCAAGCAAATGGGCTTTGCTATATTCCAGCCAAGATAGCTGAGCAACCCTGGTGAGGGGTGTGGTAATAATCTGCTTCTTGTAAAGGCTGGTAGCAGATTGCTACCCACTGGGCCATGGGGGAGCGGAGTCGGAATCGTGCCTCTCTGAGAACCAATTTCTTCTGTGCACCGCCCCACACAAAGGACAGATTGTATCCACACGCTCCAGCCTTGTAAGTTAGTCCTGTAAGAAATGCATAATGGCAGAGATTTTTAAAATAGTTTATTAATTTCCTAACAAAACCTCTCCATCCCTTGGGCCTAATTTCCCTTGTCCTCCTTCTCCTCCAGCTCCATTTGTTGGTTATACCAACTTGTCGCGTCTTGTCTAAATTCAGGTTGTAAGTTCTGTGAGAGGGACTGGCTCTCATTAGCTCTTTGTACATCACCAAGCACAGTGGGGCCTCATCTGTCCAAATGGATCTCTGGGCACTACTGGAATACAAATTAATAATACTTCTATTTGTATTTCCCAATAAATGGAAAAGCGAGCTTCCTTCTTGGGCAATTGTATCCATTTAATAGTGCACCCTGGTTGTGCTTGCAGCCTTCAAGTGCTCTAATCAGCAATAATGGACTGGAGTTTGGAACAGCCTAACTCTGTCAGGTCAGGGCAAGCACAAAGCAATGAGAGCTGGGCAGTGACATTGCACCAGCACCTTGTGAGGACACCTGTCATTATGGACTTGATCCTGTTCTCATGGGAGTTAATGGGCAAAATACCCATTGACTTCAGTGGGAACAGGAGTGGGTCTTAAGATAGGGAAGCAGGGCTCCGAGTGTTTGTAATAAAAGCATGAAGTATCCATAGTGGCTCTGGTACCTGAGAGAGTGACAGTTCCAGTGATTTAGAATATCTGGGAAATTATTAATATAGTCTGCTTTGTTACACTGACGGCCAATTGCAGCAGTATAAACAGAAAAATATAGCTGCTCTACACCAGACATGACGTAGTGTTTCATAGGAAAACCGTAATTGTCTTGATACTTAGCGTCAACAACTTACCACTTCCTACAGAGATGTCCGCAAATACCTACCTGAGCCAAACATTTCATGTGTAACCATAAAAAGCCCAGTTGGGGGAACCCACCTATTCAACCATACAGGATGCAATAGTTCTTAAAACCATGTTAGAAAAGAGCTGCTATTTAATAGTCAAATTAAATAAGGCACAACAAGGGCTAAATGGATCACTGCCAAAGGGGTCATAAACGCAGACACAGAGACTCTGAACCGAGACAGGAGGTCTGGTCCATATTCAAGGTGATCATTATGGGCTCTAACCAGCCTGAGGTGAGGGTAACAAAGATCTCCAGGAAAACAAGAGGAACCTCTAAGAGACCAGGTATGTGGGTGGTGGATGTTATTTTTCCAGCACACGGATTTAGACAAAGACATAAATACTCTTGCTGGAAGGTTG
Source organism: Trachemys scripta elegans (assembly GCF_013100865.1). Lineage (NCBI taxonomy): Eukaryota > Metazoa > Chordata > Testudines > Emydidae > Trachemys > Trachemys scripta. Next base: position 293,232,569 of record NC_048298.1, on the reverse strand, counting down.
CAGAGTAACATTATTTTATTTCTGAGAATTCAGAACAATAATACACAAAGGAGGGAGAAAGGGAGCAGCCTGTTTGCTAAGGCAGAGAGGCACAACTCAACCCACCTTTAAGCTGGCTCTTTCTGAGAATGACTCTGACTGCACGCTTTGCTTCAGAGCCCCCAACCCGCCAGCAGGATCAACTCCCTACTCTTAAAATGAAAGTTTGCTATTCCAATACACTGCCATGGAGCAACGGAAATTTCCAATAATTTGGGGGTAAACTATGGAAAAATTAGGCTAACAGAGATGGAAAGCCATTTATAGTTTGGTTGAAATTTGTATTAAGAAAAAGCAAGAAATGACAAACAACATGAAGTAGGGTTCATTTCTGAAATGATTTGAAATGTCAACTCCTCCTCCTCCCAAAAAAGAGGGACAGAGATTTTCTTCCAGAGATACTTGGGACAGTGGTAGGGGGGGAAAAGGAGACCTCTGCCAATGCAACCCTAGGATCTGCCAGTTCAAGTTTCAGATTATAATCCCCAGGTCCATTTTTAGGATGAATGTGCACTCGCAGATGTACCAGGGAAGATTGCCAGCATCTGAGAGCTCCAACAGTCAGTTGGTTTACCTCCGTCAAGCCAGCCAAGTTAACCAGATTCAGCGTAGGAGCTTGATTCCCAAGACCAGGGAATGGATGCATTTGCTTGAGACTGGAGCACAGAACCAGGATATTATTTCCTTACCCCTGATTCTCAGAGATATGAGAAGAAATTGGGTGGCATGGATGTGGCATGGACGTGGTTGTCTGAACTGAGGAGATCACCACACATATCTCCCTGCAGACGTCCCTTTCTGCAGAACTTCTATCCCAGCACTCAGTGAGCTTCTCCAACCCAGAACATTTCTCACAAGAAGTAAACGTGAATGTGAGCCTGTTATGGGAAATGTAGGTTCCAGTGCCATAAGCAGTTGATTGTACTCAACTTTAAGTCTCCTTTTAATTGAGCCTGGGTAGTGCTGTGTTATGGCTTTTCCAATCTCCACTTGGGTCTTCCACCATGCTGGGTGGGTGCACTGGTGTAACTGAAATCAGAATCATACCTGAGGTCTCCAGGCTGGTCATGAACTTGATCCTGCTCCACTGAAGCTGATGGCAAATCTCTCCAGGTGAAATCCTGGCCCTCTTGATACCAATGGGAGTTTCTTGCCCCACTGAAGTTAATGGCAACTTTCCCCCTGGTCTTCAATTAGAGCAAGGTTATGCCATGGATATCAGGCTTACCCTCAGAAGACAGAACCTGGTCATAGTGAAGCACAGTATAGTCTTCTGTGGGGATTTCTGGAACAACTAGAAAGCAGTAAGAACCCCTCTCTAAAAATATCCAGCTGCAAAGCACTTATTTTAAAGGAAAGTATTGGCCAATCTCTCTGCTGAGGAATGTATCACATGCTTTTTAGCTTGAAAGCATGGAAAATGGCCATAGCTAGATGAAGAATAAACGTTTGGAGTAGGGTCCTTCCAAATGTTGGGATTTATAAGCAAAGGAAAAGCACAAAAGGCCCTGATTTGGAGTAATTGCTAACTGAGGGAGTAACCTTGAAAGAGAAACAAAGCTAACAAATACATTGTGCTTTGCCTCCAAAATTTCACTTTCTATTTACCTTGGCTATGACAACACTGATGAAGTTGTGATAGATGTGTGTAGTGATGACTAATGGGGTTCTATAACAGATGGTATATATTTGAACTTTCCATACATCAGGCAATAATTGCTTGCATGTAGCAGTGGAAAATAAGTTACAAAGAAAATCTGGACGGGCCAAAGGTCTTATTTTAAGAAAACACTGAGAAATGAAGACTCATGTGGCTTTCATTTTGCTAATAAACCTGCCGATGTGAAATCTGAACACATAAACAGCTAATTATCTACGTCATGGAAGTGCAGCTCGTGTGTTGCACAGTGATGAATGTGATGCTTGCTAGGGATCCAATACACTGTGCTAGTTATTAGAAGTGTATAACTGGAAAAAGGAAAACCAGATCTTTGCTCCTTAGTGACTCCCATTGTCATCAAGAAGGCACCAAGTATTGCACCAGCAAATAGTCTGGGAAAGGCGAGACTGAAATCTTTGGAGTAATCTATTGTAACACTGTGTAACAGTGCAGCTTGCTGTGGGGCTGGAGATCCAGGGGCCAAACCATCCCTGATTAGAGAATAAGTCCCACATGAGGAGACTCAGGCAATTTCCTAGAAAGAGCAGAAGGTGGCCGCAGCAGGGTGAAAGGTTGTAGTCAGACTACAAAGATTGAGGAGGCTACTTCAGGGAAGATGCTGAGACTAGGAGAAATGCTTCAGCTAGGATAGGCTGGAAGTAGCCTGTTAAGGCAGGAAGGACTCTATCCAGACCAGGCGACCTTGTGCTGAACCCAGCTGAAGGCTGGTGGGAAGACTTTTGTGCTTAGTTTTTGACTTTAAATTAATAAATCAGACCCTAAGGAGGACTGCTGTGATTGGATTGGAAAAAACATATTTGGAGTTTATTAGGGGATCCAAAAAGGGAACCTGCGGCTAGAAGCAGCATTTGGGACTGGCCTGAAGCCACCAGGGGCTCTGTGAGGCAGCCACTCATCTACACACTGAAAAATATGCAGTTTATTTAATTAAAGCACTTTAATCTTATACAACATCTTTAATCAGCACCTTTGGAAGACAGGATACTGGGCTAGATGGACCATTGGTCTGACCCAGTATGGCCATTCTTATGTTCATATGATTCCAAAGTGCTTTATATACCACAGTTTGAGAAGCTACAGTATTTGAGCCAAATACAAATCCTTTAAAATTTGGAAATCTGACCCTAGTGAAGCCAATAAACAGGAGCATAAATTGCAGCTGGCATAAAGTAAGATGGAAAGTACAAGAGCCAAAATGGAATTTGAAGAGCAAATAACTAAAAGTATAAAAACAAACAAGAGATTCTTTAAGTATATGAGAAGCAGGAAGCCTGCCAAAGAATTGGTGGGTCTGTTGGATCACTAAGGGTGAAAGGGAGCAATTAAACAAAATAAGGACATAGCTGATAAGCTAAATGATTTATTTGAATCGTTTTCACTACCAAGGATTTTTGGGGTATTTCTGCCCTGGACCTGCTCTTTTCTGGTAATTAAGGTGATGAGCAGAGCTGCAGAACTGGATGATGTATGTCCAAGAAGTCTGAAGGAGCTCAGGTATGAAATAGTTGAGCTGCTCTCAGAATTTGTACTCCCATTAAAAATAGCCTCTGTTCCAGAAGGTTGGAAGGTAGCAAATGTTGAATCCATATTTTTAAAAGGCTGTAAGGGTGGTATGGGCAATTATACACCTATAGGCCTTACATTTATACCTGGCAAATTGATTGAATCAGTAATTAAAAACAGAATAACAATATCTGGAAGATCATGGTCTAATAGGATCTAACTAGCATGGATTCAGCAAGGAAAGTTGTGTCTCACTAATCTCTTAGAATTCTTTGAACATGTTAGTAAAGTAGTGGATATAGGAGAACCAGTTGACATAAAATATTAAGACTTCCAAAAGGCTTTCAACATGGTCATGCACAAGTAGCTACTAAAAAAGCTAAATACCTGTAATCAGTGCTTGAAAGGCAAAGCATTGTCTTGGATCAAAGGTGCAGTCAAAAGAAAGCCTAGGAACAAGATATTAGGGTGCATAAGGAATGAGACAGAGAATAATACCAAAAATATTATAATGCCTTTATATAAATCAATAATGTGACCTCATCTGGAATATTGTGTGCATTGGTCACCTGATCTCAAAAAAGGCTATTGCTGAACTAGAAGGGATTCAGAGAAAAGCAGCAAAATGATCAAAGAAAGCCCCAGAAAAACTCTCAGATGAATAGAGATTGAAAAGATTGGGATTGTTTACCTTAGAAAGGAGACAAATTAAAAGGGGACATGATAAAAACACATAAAATGAATGGTCTAGAAAAGGTAGATCAGGAGCTTCTATTCTCCCCGCCTCATAACACAAGGCCATTCCATTAAATTAAAAGGTAGTATTCAAAACTGATTACAGGTGAAAGAATTTCCTTTTATTAGAGTCACTGCCAGAGAAAATCACTGAGCACGAGAACTTAAGAAGATTCAAAAAGGCACTGGGCACTGATATGGGTATCAAAACGATTCCGTGTTATAATAGTGAATGCTGACAAAATTTTGGAAGGGATATTAAACCTCATGCTTCAGGGCATAAACCAATCTCTAACTATTAGAGATCAGTATAAGACCTAATGTTGTGCGCGGGAAGATCATCCCACATCTGCCTGGGGCAGGCTTCTTACACCTGCCTTTGAAGCATCTGGTGCTGGCCATTGTCAGTGACAGGATACTGGACTAGACTGACCTTGGATCTGAGCCAGTCTGGCAATTCCCATGTTCCTACAGGCCATAAATATTCAGCAGCACTGAAGTGTGGAGGTCAGTAGTAGCTAAGCAGACATCTGGCACAGCATGCAGCCCATAACTGTGGGTAATGGGAAATTTGGCCAAGGACATCAGGATAAACCTTTATATTTATGAAAAGTGTCATTATCTTGCTTGGCCATACAAGAATTTGTTTTTTAAGCTGCTTATCTGAAAGACTTCCACATAGGAAATTACATGGAATTGACTGTATCTGCCCCAGAAGGATGAAAGGCTGTTGGAAGCCTGCCAGGATTTTCCAGGAGGGCTAGGAATGGAAAGTGTCAGAGAGCATATGGTCTAGTGTGTTGTGAGCATAGATTATGAAGACTAAGCTTCTGAGTTCTAGTCCTGGCTTTAACAGTGACATCCATTGTCACTACCCCTCTCTACCTCAGTTTCCCTACCTGTACAATGGAAACAATAATAGTCCTCTACTGCACAGGGCTGTTGTGAGGATTGGTTAGTACGTGCTTGTAATAAAGTTTTCAAGGTCAAAAGGGTTATTCAAAAGGGTTATTCAAATCAGATGCTTAGATCATGGAACCATTCCCTCTAGCATGCTCTAACTATATGCACTCATTAGACTGTTCTACAGCATCAGAATTCAGCTTCCAATCATAGAGGTCCCACTTTTATTTGCCTGACTTCTGTCAAAGTATTTGCTGAGGATTCTTTTGGAACTAGTGGGTATCAGCTCTTTGATAATAAAAATGTTGAAGTTCTTTGAATTGTAGAGAAACATATAGAGAAAATGTACAGCAGTTGTTCATTAAGACAAAGGGCACATTGAGTAACAGTGATCAGAAGTTCAGGTAAACACTCCACAAATTCTGCAGAAGATTTAAAACATGCAAAGTAAATGCACATCTATAGCAAATGACACAATTGTTTTTGTTTAATCAAGACTTTGGATTTGACTCTTCATAATTTATTTCCAATTAAAGATAATCCTGAAACCAACATTTCTGGTCATTTGAAAGAAAGTGGTAAATTATTGGGGAAAATCCCTGAACATTTTCCTTTGGAAACTAGTTAGATGCCTCCCACTATAAACAATCTGTGATCCTGAAAAAGGATGCAACATTTGGTAGGAGAGGCAAAAGCATAGCAATTTTCCAAGCTCTTTGAAAGAGCTCTTTGACTGAACTTATTAGCATTTCCCTGGTGACTATTTGTAGAATCCATGTGACAAATGGATGTTGATTTGACTTTCCCTTTAGAAAAGAACCTCAGTCAGAGAAGAAAGAAATGGACCTTGGTACACATCAAAAACAAGTTTTGGAAAAGTTTCACTGGGGGAAGAAAGACAGACAGTCACTGTTTAAAAGGAAATAAACGGTAGTTTTATTCAAAACTATATTTAGCAGAAGAGGAAATCAGTAAAGATGCCCTAGATAACATTTTTAGTGGATTGTCTCTGCCCCAGATCTCTGACAGTCAGAAGGAACTTTTAGATACCCCTGTAGAAATCACGGAACTGACTCAGGCTATAAAAGAAATGAAGGTCAGAAAGATTCCATGCGCAGACAGGTTCCCAACTGAATTTTACGAAGAGTTCTCTGAAACTTTAACACCTAGATTATCAAATATGTTCATTGATGTTGAATATGTTAAAGAATGAGCAAACTCTCCTGCCTGTTCTAAGAGAAGCTGTAATTTCAATTATTTCTAAACCTGGGAAAGACCTTGGACTATGAAGTAATTACAAGCCAATTTCTTGAATCAGTTGTGATGCTAGGATTTTAGCTAAAGCTCTTGCTTTGTGACTGGACAAAGTTCTCTCACACATTATTCCTTCGTAATAGACGTGGCTCAGATAATTTGCATCAACTGATTGATATTATTGTTTCAAGAGATTCTAAAGAACCCTTACCTGTCATTTCTTAAGAAGCTGAGAAGGCCTTTGATTGTGTAGTCTGGGACTATCTTTTTCATGTGTTGGCAAAATTTGGATTTGGTAAACAATTTATTGCTTGGATTAAACTTCTATACTCTACCCTGATTTCCAGGATAGTTACCGATGGTATTATTTCCACCCCATTTCCATTATAGAGAGGTACGAGGCAGGGCTTCCCCCTTTCTCCTTTTCTGTTTGATTTAGCTCTAGAACCTTTAGCCATTGCTAAATCAACATATTCATGGTATCAGAGTGGGACAAACAGAACACAAAATTAAACTCCACACGGATGATGCTCTTGTATTTGATTCTAAGCACGAGGTTACCATTCTTAACCTTCTAACCACTATTAATAAGGTTAGACTCCTGTCAGGATATACAGTTAATTGGGGTTGTTGCACTGTCTGGAGTGGCTCACGACTGCGAGTGCCTATCAGAAAACTGGGCAGACACCCCAAATTGGTGGTATGTTCTATAATTAGATTTCACCAACTCACTAACAAATGTGAACTCATGGATCACTATACCAGTCTTACCATGGAGTCGCAGACAGTCCCTTTAGGCTCTCCAGTCTTTCTTGCCACCCAGGCAAGATAGTGATAGTTGGTCGCCTATACTGAAGATCACAAAATATTCAGGATACTTCCAGTTTCAAGGGACCAATCACATATCTCAAATCAATTTGTATCTCAGCTCTCACACCAGTCCTGTGATAAACTAACTAAAGGTTTATTAACTAGAAAAAAGAGAGAGCTATTACAAGTTAAAGCAAGCAAGCATGTGCCCACACATGAGTTACCATCTATGGATCCTAAAGATGACAGAGATGTAGTAATCTGTCAACTCAATGCCTTTCAGGGTGGACCGAGGGGTAACCCCTGGTGAGCTCTGTCTTAGTTTAGTGTCTCTGTTCCAGTGAGAGTTTAAACAGCAAAAAGATTAAAAAGTTTCTTGTGACCTATGTTTTATTTTTTACTTTTGGCCTTCCAGTCTAAGAGATGAGCTCCTTACAGTCAGCATTTCCAAGATGTGATAGGGCCATTCACCACTCCTTTCTATTGTGATGTCCCTAATGGCCAGTTTAATCCTGATAGGCCTCTTGAATGGGCAGGGGAGACAATTCTCATGCCTGGGTTCACAACTTGAGAGCAAACATTTTCAAAGTTATAAAGCAAAACTTACATATTTCCTTATAGCATGGAATACAGACATTACAAGTGAGATTAATGCATGCAGCAATTTACAAGCATTTCATAGAGTCTAACCACTAAATCCATTCTTATAAGACTAATATCTATTTTGAACAACATGAACATACAGGTGAGCTGGTTTCGTTTCCAGGTATGAGTTTGTCAGTGCTCAGCTGACACCTACAGACTCAGCAAGAGCTGGCACCTGATTTACTAGCGTCACAGGGGTAAATAAGAAATCTTATGCATTAACAAATATGCCCACCAAGGCCTTTTCTCAAACTGGGTCTTTCAATGGCAATCCTTTCATATGAAATATTTAGGAATACTGATTCCCCAAAATATTTAGAACAACCCTAAGATAAATATGGAACCAATTACTGCCCAAGTGGCTAACGATTTGGAGAGATGGAGCTCATTAACCCTCAGTTTGTGGAGTAAAATTAATATACTGAAAATTAATGGCTTTCCCAGAATTTTGCATGTTTGAGGACTCTCCCTATTTCTATTCCTCCAGCTTACTGTAAGAAATTCAATAATATTTTCAGAATGTTCCTTTGGGCAACAGGTAAGAAACCTAGACTGGCTTTGAACAAATTACAGCTTTCCCTGTCTCTGGGAGAATTTTGTTTTCACAACTTGGAAAATTATCATATTTCCTCTGTTAAGCCTGGCATCCTTGTGACTGTTAGATATGACCGCACAGACCCCACCTTGGGTTCAGACTGAATGAGAATTGGTATGCCCTCCCCCCACTTTCAGGTATTATAGGATCTAATTATTATAGATTTGATGGCTCCAGAACTCCCACAATAACAGCTGTGAAGCAAGTTTGGTCAAACTTGGCTAGAAAGTTCTGCTTTCATCCATTCCTCCATGTAACAGTGGTCCTATGGAGCAATCTCATCTTCAAAATCGGTGGCAAAACCTTGATGTGGAAGGATTGGATGGACAGAGGAATTATCATAGCTGTCACAGCTAACTAACAATGGTCAATTTAAACCATTTGTAGATCTTCAGCAACCATTTGGCTTGTCCTACACCAGAGCATGGAAATAGCTCTAGTTAAAGCATTTACTTATGAATGTATTTGGACTGGATGCACTGGGAACTCCAGAACCTCCAGAATTTGTATTATTTTGGAGGAGACTTCCTGGATTTACTTGACCAGTGGCATCCTTTTACAATTTTATGGCCCAAAAAACTCTGCCAAAGATGAGAGTTGCTTGGAATAGAGATTTGGATACCCAACTATCTCTGACCCAATGGAAAACCATTGTATCTAATGTTAAAAAAACAACTATAGACCTGAGACTTCATCTTATTCATCAAAAGACACTTTTCTGAGTATACTGATCCCCACAGAGGCTAATGGCATTGGGCCTCATAAATGTTGACCACTGTTGGAAACATTGGTGCTACATTAACTCATATGCTTTGGGAGCGCTCTGTATCAAGAATTTCTGGTATGAGGTAGGCGAAAGGACCAATTTGATATTGGATGCAAAACTGGAGACCTCCCCCTTAAGTTTGATTCTTGGATATATTCCTGATACCTGGAAATGACCTGGTGTAACAGGGTGCTGGCCTAAGAAGCACTGAACCAGCCCCTGTTAGCACAGAACCTGCTAGCATAGCTCCCATAAAAGGGAACTGACTGGAGCTGGCAGGGTGTGGCTCATTAAAGGAGCCTGAGAGCAATCACCTGGGAGCCTGCTGAGAGGAAGGCCTATAAAGCTAGCAGGAAGGAAGTAGGAGGGGGGAACAGGAAAATGAGGAGTAAGGGCTTGTTGCTCCCAGCTAGCTGTAAGAGCAAGCTGTTCCCTAAGGGGCTACCCGACTGATATTGTACATAGAGTTGTATATAGATGGTGGTCGGAATGAACACAGGGAAATAAATGGGAACTGGGTTGCAAAATAAGAGGTCTCCGGCTAATTTGTACAGCGAGCAAGGAAGTGCTCGTCTACACTTGGTAACAAGGCAGTGAGGTTCCAGTGTGCAGCTTTGGTCACTAAAGAATTATTCTTCAAAAATGAAAAAGTCAGTCCCCACCAAATATTGATGCCTGGCTCGGTGATATAGCTGACCTTGCAGCTAACAAACAATTGCTATTCTGCAGAAAAGGGAATGCCTGAAAAACTCAAAGCAATTTGGACTGACTTTTCCAACGTCTATGATTAATATAGACCCTGAAACTAGATATGTAGCTTCCCCTCCATTCCTTTTATTTACTTCATTTACTCTCTTTATTTACTTTGTGTATTACTAGGAGTCTGGTATTTTGGTATATTTGTTGCACTTAGAAAAATTAGCAAAAAAATCACAAATTTAAAAAAAAAGAAATAAAGTGTAAGTACTTTATATGTGAAATAGTTTTGGACAGATTTTAGGAGCACTGGTTAAGAATGTAGATACACAATAATCTATGCTTTGTTCTGATCACTTCCTCTCATATTACTGTTATGCTTACCTCTGTGGCTGTCTATAAAGGAGAGTGTCATAAAGTACAGTTTCCACAGGAAAGTACAACCTATGCTTCCATCAATATTTTACATCATTTAGGTCAGCAGAACTCTAAACATGGAATAAATGTCTGAAACCTCAGGGAACAGATACTCCTACTGTAAGATTTCTAATATGATACATTGACATGAAGCTCCTTCCACTGTAGAATAATGTGTTAGTGTATTTAGTCATTGAGATGAAGAATAAAAATCTGGATCCCTCTTTGCACTTGTAGAACCAATAGTTTAATAGCTTGGGGCTCTGATGGATATGAGGAAAACCTGTGACCCTTATTTGTTTTAAAAGCTTTGAGGACTTCTGAAAAACTTCCTTGCTATTTCCAAAGCCAAAAAGCATGGAGATTATGATCTGCAACTCTATTACATTAAAATGTTTGTAAGTTAAAAAAAAAAACATTTAGCAGACACTTGCAGGGAGATAGACTTGAATTAATGCATTCTTCTTTCCATCTGTAGTTGCAACCACATGTTATTAATTATTGCTATTATTATTATTAGTTGTTTATTATGGCACCCAAAGGCTCCAATCAGGATTGTGGTCCCATTGTGATTTATAAAATAGACTTATAAAATCTATATAATCAGTTTCCATCTTCTGTCAAAGAAATGCCAAAGAATTCACCGTAAAGAAGCAGCCCCAGGAATTCCACAATTCCACCCTTGTAGAATTGCCACCAGACCCATCTGAAGAATTTCCTTCCAGAATTGAACTTTCATTTTTCAAAAGGTACATTTCTATTTCTTACAATTGTGAAGAAAACCTAGAAAAACATAAACTGGGTGTAACTGATAGTGTTGTACGCCTGAGTCTGCATGGAGCCTGAAACAATAGCTCTTTGGGGTTTGACCTGCCATAGTCCTATCAAAGGGATTGTAACTTTGAAGCCTAAAGAGGGTAACTTTACTTTCCACTTTAACTCTTTCATTGCTGATTATTTTAGCAGAAACATCCAGATAATGTGCTCATTCCACAATCCCAAATTTATCTCCATGCATGCAAAAAAATAAAAATAAAACCCCACTGTCCATTACTTAGCTTCCCAAACCTTCCTGGTTCATGCCCAGAGGACCTTGCAATCTAAAATGTAAGTTTTCAGTCTTGTTGAACAATCAAATGTTTCTGGCTAGCTGGAGCAGCAACTATTGCAGAAGTGCAATACATTCTCAGTCTCCGTGGCATGAGGAGAGGTAGAGCCCCAGTGGAAATGAATGTGTGCTCCCTTTGCTGATTCTGGCAGATAAATTCCAGATAGAAGTGATCAGAAAATATTGATTGAAAAATATTCTTATGGAAAAATGGGGGGGAAATTTTCACTAAATATTTTGTGACCAAAAATTCTTCCTTTTGGCAAGGCCTAATTCCAGAGCTGAAATACTGTCCTGTTGCAAGGCGGGTAACGCTGAGCTAAAACAAGCACACATGGAGAGGGACAGCATCGTGGTTTAACCATCAGGTTTAAAAAATGATACTTAGCCCCTGTATAGGCCTTTTTACCTTTTAAAGCTCCGTACAAATCTTTATGAATCCTCAGAATGCCCATAGGTGACAGGTGAATAATATTATTTCTAGTTTTCAAATAAGAAAACTGCAGAATGGTGATTAACCCAGAACTTTGCACTAAAGCAGAGTAAATATTAAAGCTGACATTGGAAATCAGGAGCATCTGCTTCCTAGTCTCATGCTTAGATCACTGGACTGCACATCTCTTTGAAGTTAGAAATACCTAGACTTTCTGATACCACAACCCAAATCCCTGCTCTATAGATCCATCCCTTCATCCTTCTGAGGTTGATAAATTAAATCTATGCAATTTACTGTGAATGGGTCTTTTGAATGAAAGCATGGGGACCTCTCATCTCCACATGGATATTAAAGATCCCATGATACTTTCTAGAGTGGCTTACTCTGGCCTTCACCCAAATTTTCCTCCTCTACCATTGTTGCACTTTGTGCTGTGTGTGCCAGTTATGTGCCAGGCTGCTGCCCTCCGTCCCAGCAGGAACTTGTAGGATTGCATTTCTCTCACTGAGGGTTATATCCAAAGCCCAATAAGACCAAATGAAAGATTTTTATTGACTTCACTGGGATAGGGATCAGGCCCTGAGTTATTATTGCATCACATCTGAGGCCATGTGAAGGAGGTTTCAAATGGTTCCAGTGGAACCGGTCCCAGGCCTCTGTAAAGTTTTTTGGTTTTGTTTTTTACTTATCCCTCTTTTCTTCTGTTGGGGGCCTTAATCTTCTCCATTGAGTCCCCGTGACAGTGCATTCAAGGCCCTGCTTAGTGCTCCAAATGGAGCATTTGGGCCACGTTTCATTCTTTGAAGATGTCATTGTGAGATTCAGTGGGATGGGAGGAGGGTCTCTCAGAGTGGGGGTCTCTCTGGGATTACAGGCTGATGATTCAGTGGGGCTGGGGTCTCCCTGCAGCTGTTGGAGGGAAGGTTTAGTAAGATTCAATAGGGTGTCATGTCTCTCTGGGGCTAGGGGTGCAGTGACAGTGGGGATGGGGTGGCCTCTGAGTGCATGGGACCTGTTCCAAGGCTGCTGCCTCTGCGCTCCTTTCACTTCTGCTTCCTGCCCTGCCCCATTCCACCCCATCCCTCCCTGCAAGTAGCTACCCTGAGTATTTAAATGCCAAGAGTTTCCAGAATGAGATTGAGCTCTTCACCAGTTTTTGCAAGAGATGTCATCTTTTGGGATGACTTGGAAAGAAGGTGCCCATTGATTTCCTTAGCCACATTCACAAAAGATCTTTAAATGCAAGTTTCCCCAACACGGAAACAGGGCTACATATTTTTGTTGTCTTCATGTAACCAGGGCTGTTAATTAGACGCATTTCAGCAAGCTAAAATTAATCAAGACTTACCATTTCTTGCCCCCTGGATGTTCTTAGGTATGTGTTTGCCAGAAGCTGGGAATGGGCGACAGGATGGATCACTTGATGATTGCCTGTTCTGCTCATTCCCTCTGATGCACCTGGCATTGGCCACTGTTGGAAGGCAGGAAACTGGGCTAGATGGACCTTTGGTCTGACCAGTATGGCCGTTCTTATCTGGCAATTATTTCTACAGAGGACTTGAAAACAAGGCAACCTGAGATGAGCTAATTAATGAGTTTGCTTCAGAGAAGACTAGGAAGGTCCCATTGTAAAAGTACTTTGTGGTGAGTGTCTGGGTTTTTTGCAGCTGGGGAGGAGGGACCTGGGCCTGGAACACCCTTGGCACGGCACTGACATTTACACTTCTTCCCTGAGAAATACACAGAGAATATTGATTTCACAGCACAATGCTCAGTCTGTGCAATTTGAAGGGTGTGCAGTTGGAAGGTGTAATCGTCACACCCTTTGTGAGGTTACTGGAGTGCTGCGCTATACAAAATTGTGTCCTGAAATAGTCCTTGGTAGTGTGTTATGTGACCACCACTCAGGCAAATGCTCTAGGCACTTCAGCTGCTAGGCCCTAAGGCTCTAGCACCTGGTTAGACACAATAGCACTCTGAAAATGGCCTCCGTCCAGAGTCCCCAGCTAACCTGCCTCTGTGTTTCCCTGTCCTCACCAATCACCCCCCAGTACCTTTCCACTCTGGATGCCAATATCCCTTCTGAGCAAGAGGAAAAGACCAACAGATCTAGTTTCCTAGCAGATGGATCACATTGCACTCTGTTGGCCTATGCCTGCTCAAAAGACTGATCACACAGCAGTGAAGATGATTGGAGGTATTCTTACCCAAGAAGATAGCAACGTACCCACGGGATGCAGTCTGGGCTAATACATAGCCCAACATTTGCCTCTGTTTGGCAGAAGCTGGGAATGGGCAATGGGATGGATCACTTGATGATTACCTGTTCTGTTCATTCCCTCTGGGGCACCTGACATTGGCCACTGTCAGAAGAGAGAATACTGGGCTAGATAGACCTTTGGTCTGACCAGTATGGCCGTTCTTATGTTTGCTCTTCAGAAGTGTGGTATGTTGGCACTGATCCTGACCAGACCCCAGAAATGAAGAGTCACATGATAAACATGTAAATACATGATAAATAATGAAAATAAAGAGTTAATTAAACATGTCAGTTTGGGTTTGATTCTAAGACCTTATCTGTGTTTGGGAGTCAGCTAGTAGTGGCCATCAGACAGCATAGCTGCACTAATCCAACCCCAAGAGTTGACAAAGAAAGCCCTAATTTGCATTGGTTAAACTTAGCTCTCCTTAAAAGCAGGATAGACCAAGTTCCATGAAATAGCTGCCATTGACGGATGAATCAAAGTTAATTCTAAGTATAGATGTGTCCTTAAATGGATAATATAGATGGGAGGAATGGAATCTTATTTTTTTTCAGAATCATTTTGCTAATTAACAGTGGGGAAGGCAGGCAAACATCGATCCGCCATACTAATAACCCATCTATCCAGCTGGAGAAGGCCCTGTTATAAAGGGAGATAAAAAGTTCAGAAAAGCCAAACAGGCTGAGTGAAATGCTTCAGCAGTGAGAAATGCTGCACCCTGTTTTCAGCTGGATGATCCACTGACAGAGAATTCCCTAGCCTCGGGGCACAATTAACAAAAGCTCTGGTGCCTGCTGTGTCCAATCTGTATTTAGGTATAGTTGATAAGCCTGTACCCGAAGAGCAGCAAGTGAGAGATGGGACAATAGAGAAGCAAAATGCAAGTCAAATAAGTCATGCCTAGACCATGCAGGATTAAAAGTGATGTATAAAACTTCATGTGAATAATAGAATCGGAAGGGACCTCGAGAGGTCATCTAGTCCAGTCTCCTGCACTCAAGGCAGGACTAAGTATTCTCTGAACCATCCCTGACAGGTGTTTGTCCAACCTGCTCTTAAAAATCACCCAATGATGGAGATTCCATAACCTCCTTAGGCAATTTTATTCCAGTGCTTAAGCACTGACAGGACGTTTTTCCTAATGTCCTACCTAAACCTCCCTTGCTGCAATTTAACCCCATTGCTTCTTGTATTTTCCTCCGAGGTTAAGAAGAACAATTTTTCTCCCTCCTCCTTGTAACAACCTTTTATGTACTTGAAATGCAGTGTGGTGACTAAAGAACAGGAGAGACATTTGGCACAGGTAACACTAAACCTCACCATCAGTATTCAGGGCCTGCTGGAGTCCTCCTAAATCACATTCTGGGAGAGAGATTGAACCATAAGGATATGCAAAAACCAGTCCAAGACATGACAGAGGAATAGGTGAGCAGGATGTGGCCTATCTGGCTTCCGAGAGGAAGGGTTTTAATTGGTCTTCCGAAGCACAGAAGGTTTTGATTCCTTAAATAAGATGCAGCTAAGGTTTCTAGTTAAAGGGTGTGTGGGGGGGGGGTGAATGGTTAAGATCCCTCACTTCAATTTTGAGGTCATGGGTTTGAGTCCCAGGGTTAGTAGACCTTGAGTTAACAGCTACTTGGTTCGTTAATCTAGGGCTTCAGCATCTATGCTTGTTTTCAGCCCCAGGTTAGCAATTGTTGAATTCTGGGGCTCTAGCATTTATACTGCATTATGTGGGCCTGAGTCCAACCACCTGTATGCCAGATTTCCCAAACCCCTTACCAAAATGTGGATGCTCTAGCCATTTGTTCATGGTGCAGGGTGGGAAAACCTCTGTCCAGAGGACAAAGAAAGTCAGCCTGAGCCATACTTTTGGCAGACTCCAGTGTACGAGTCCAGTGGGGGCTGTATCTACATTGCAAAAGCAATAGGACTTGAACCACGGGTCTTGGATTGACTCAGGCTGGGCTAATCCATCCCCGAGGGGTCCTGGGACTCTGGGTCCAAGATCTAGGTTAGCACAATTTGTTCATAGATGGAAGGGGACTTAGGCTGGGGCCTGAGTTTGAACCCTGGTCTTACACCGCACTGTAGACTTACCTTGAACGGCCACTTACACTTCACCCAGCTGCAAACTAGGTCCCTGAGCCATCAGGTTAGGGCAGTCAAAGGCAATTGGATATGATGCTGTCCACATCACTCCCGTGGCTATGAAACTGACTCGCCTTAATCATGTCAACCCAATAAGCCATTCGCTCTGGGGAACTGGGACTTTTGAAAGGCACCATGCAGTACCCCTTGACCCTAGACATGTTGTCAGGACATCTAGTCCGTCTGTTGGCTGTTCAGATTCATTGCCTATTGTAAATCTACAGAGTTAACTCCAAGAAGTGCTGGGTCTGTCATTGCCCTTGGGTGCAATTTCACTAGTTTATACCAGTACCGCTAGGGTCAGAGAGTTTGGCGTACTGCCCTCTCCCCAACAACTGACCTGTTTCAGATTGACCTCCAGGTTGCCTGGCTCACCTCTGCTGGCTGGTGTCCTGACGGGGGATGGGTAGTAGAACCATGGCCCCATCCATCTCTGCCCATTCCCCATCCACTTTGTAGCAGTGAGGAATATTCGGTGCACAGCCCTTGCGCTCTCCCCCTTTCTCAGACTCAGTCCTGGGGATCCCAAATATAGCTGCCCAGGGGACTAGCAGGGGGTATTACCGAAGTTAGTCACAATCTAGACCTATAACTGTTGGTCAGGTATCCTAGTGTTTCCCCCCGTCCAATTTTAAATACATCAACAATGGGGTTTCTACCACTTCCCTTGAGAAAATATACTCCAGACTGCTAGAGCTCACTATCAGAACCTATTTCCTGATCTGATAATCAGCCTATGTTCCCTTCCTTAATTCCATGGACACATTTTTGAGGCTGCCGTATAAACCCCAATAAATAGGGTACAGGGTTTTGTGGCTGCTATCTTTTACTTGTGGATATTGAAATTGAATATAAAATAAAAATGGAAAAAATAGATCGAGTAATTAAATTGAACTCATTGGCGTTAGAGAGCTCAGCACTGTTTTCTCTCTCTGGTTGCAGTACATAAAAATACATAAAAGCATCTGCTGAATTTTTTATATCAGTCCTCCTTTATAGAAAAACCAAGTGCTGATGAGTGCCTTTACTGAGTATAAAACTAGGAGCGTATGGTGGAAATAGTAACAGACCCTTAACTATTCAGATGTAAAGTCACTGCTACAAAACTGCAAAGAGTGGAGCATGGAGACAACTTTGGAATCAGATTGACGTGGCCAGGGGGAGCATGAGTCAATATTCACAGCACCTGAAATCCAAATCAAAGAAGTCTGGAGAAACTGAAGCAAACACGGCAGTGTTTTTGGAAGTAAAGAACTGGCAAACATAACTTTACCTATGCAGATGAAATGCAGCAGATGGGAAGATCCTGAGAGGAGAGAAATACAAAGGTGGGAAATTAAGCTCTGTGGTTTTGGCAGAGATCCAAGACCCAGCACTACAGGAAGTCGAATAAAAACTAAATTGAAACCGTATGAGAACTACTTCCTCCCCCCTCATCAACTCAATGTTTGTGTACTGAACAGATGAAGCAGCTCAGGGAGCCACAGGGAAAGGAGATGAGGGGCCAGCCCTAGTGATTCAGGGGCTGCTTGTTGTACGTAGGATTTGCTTGTGACCCTTCAGGCAGTGAGCGATACATCTTTTCCCTCCTGCTGGAAGATTTCAGTCAATGATGAGCTCTAGGATTCAGAGGTCATAGTGAGCTCTAGAATGAGAGCAGTCCCAGGGACCTTAACCCCCCTTGTTTCAAGGCATAAGCTATCCAAGTCACTGGCTGGGGTTCGGAAGAATCTTTCTCTAACATCTGATACTGGGGATTGTCAGAGACAGGCTACTGGAATTAGATGGGCCACTGGTGTGATTGGCATTGCAGTTCCTATGTGCCTAATAAATGCACTGCAGGAGAGTGGTAGAATTGATGGGAAGGGAACATAATTGAAATGACATTGGCAGTCAGAACAAATGTATTGGTCAGGGGCAGAACTGAATTGATTAAGGGGAGGGGTGGGCACAGAACTGATTAATTGCTTGGGAGAACGAATAGAGAAAAATTGGAAGAAGGGAGGAGACAGAATTGAATTAATTGGATTGGGGGAGTGAGTGAGGGCTGGAAAAGTTAATAAGAAGTTGCACAGAGTATTAATGGATGGGAGATGTGGGTAGATTTGAACTGGGTGTGGGGTACTAGAAAATGGTTTCAGGGGAGAACCAGAGACTAGATATTGCCTGGATCAGTTTGCACCTATCAAATTGTGTCCTGGCCATCCTGCAAAAGTTCTCATTACAGATGCACGCCCACAAACTGAGATTATGCAAGTTGATCATCATATAACTACTCAGTTTATTTTTCAGGAACAGGGTTTGTCAGTATTTCCAGCTAAGTGCACTTAAAATAAATGTATTTGCCAAGTGGTGTTGACTCCCACTTTATTACGGGAAGTGTTTTTGTTTAAATGGGAAACCATAAAAATAGCGTCTCACTTCTCTGCAGTACAAGCAACTTTGGCAGTTGGGCTGTGTCACAAGCTGAGGTGGGAATTTTTTGTATTTTTAAACTTTTGTCAGAACATCACTGCTTTAATGTCCATGATTTCAAATGAAAGGAGATGGAGCAAAGAGAAAATTAAAAGAATAAAACAAGTACAGTAATTTTCCAGAGAATATAATATATTCAGTATTTGTGTTTTGTGGAGGATTATCAGAAGCAGCCACACCTCCCATAGCAAATGCACTTAGGCAGTCAATTGGTGTCAGACACCATCAGAAAGGCAATTTCCAAATTCAGACAAGAATAAAAAGTTTTCAGTACTTTGGCTGAGAACTCGCTTATTAAAAATTGGTGAACATAAGAACATAAGAATGGCCGTACTGGGTCAGACCAAAGGTCCATCCAGCCCGGTATCCTGTCTACTGACAATGGCCTATGCCAGGTGCCCCAGAGGGAGTGACCCTAACAGGTAATGATCAAGTGATCTCTCTCCTGCCATCCATCTCCAGCTTCTGACAAACAGAGGCTAGGGACACCATTCCTTACCTATCCTGCCTAATAGCCATTAATGGATTTAACTTCCATGAATTTATCCAGTTCTCTTTTAAACTCCGTTATAGTCCTAGCCTTCACAACCTCCTCAGGCAAGGAGTTCCACAAGTTGACTGTGCACTGTGTGAAGAAGAACTTCCTTTTATTTGTTTTAAACCTGCTGCCCATTAATTTCATTTGGTGGCCCCTAGTGCTTATATTATGGGAACAAGTAAATAACTTTTCCTTATTCACTTTCTCCATATCACTCATGATTTTATATACCTCTATCATATCCCCCCTTAGTCTCCTCTTTTTCAAGCTGAAAAGTCCTAGCTTCTTTAATCTCTCCTCGTATGGGACCTGTTCCAATCCCCTAATCCGTTTACTTGCCCTTTTCTGAACTTTTTCTAGTGCCAGTATATCTCTTTTGAGATTAGGAGACCACATCTGTATGCAGTATTCAAGATGTGGGCGTACCATGGATTTATATAAGGGCAATAAGATATTCTCCATCTTATTCTCTATTCCCTTTTTAATGACTCCTAACATCCTGTTTGCTTTTTTAACCGCCGTTGCACACTGCATGGACGTCTTCAGAGAACTATCCATGATAACGCCAAGATCTTTTTCCTGATTAGTTGTAGCTAAATTAGCCCCCATCATATTGTATGTATAGTTGGGTTATTTTTCCCAATGTGCATTATTTTACATTTATCCACATTAAATTTCATTTGCCATTTTGTTGCACAATCACTTAGTTTTGTGAGATCTTTTTGAAGCTCTTCACAGTCTGCTTTGGTCTTAACTATCTTGAGCAGTTTAGTATCATCTGCAAACTTTGCCACCTCACTTTTTACCCCTTTCTCCAGATTATTTATGAATAAGTTGAATAGGATTGGTCCTAGGACTGATCCTTGGGGAACACCACTAGTTACCCCTCTCCATTCTGAAAATTTACCATTTATTCCTACCCTTTGTTCCCTGTCTTTTAACCAGTTTTCAATCCATGAAAGGATCTTCCCCCTTATCCCATGACAACTTAATTTATGTAACAGCCTTTGGTGAGCAACCTTGTCAAAGGCTTTCTGGAAATCTAAGTACACTATGTCCACTGGATCCCCCTTGTCCACATGTTTGTTGACCCCTTCAAAGAACTCTAATAGATTAGTAAGACATTATTTCCCTTTACAGAAACCATGTTGATTTTTGCCCAACAATTTATGTTCTTCTATGTGTCTGACAATTTTATTCTTTACTATTGTTTCAACTAATTTGCCCAGTACCGACGTTAGACTTACTGGTCTGTAATTGCCGGGATCACCTCTAGAGCCCTTTTTAAATATTGGTGTTACATTAGCTATCTTCCAGTCGTTGGGTACAGAAGCCAATTTAAAGGACAGGTTACAAACCATAGTTAGTAGTTCCGCAATTTCACATTTGAGTTCTTTCAGAACTCTTGGGTGAATGCCATCTGGTCCCGGTGACTTGTTAATGTTAAGTTTATCAATTAATTCATAAACCTCCTCTAGTGACACCTCAATCTCTGACAATTTCTCAGATTTGTCACCTACAAAAGCCGGCACAGGTTTGGGAATCTCCCTAACATCCTCAGCCGTGAAGACTGAAGCAAAGAATTCATTTAGTTTCTCCGCAATGACTTTATCGTCTTTAAGTACTCCTTTTGTATCTCGATCGTCCAAGGGCCCCACTGGTTGTTTAGCGGGCTTCCTGCTTCAGATGTACTTAAAAAACATTTTGTTATTACCTTTTGAGTTTTTGGCTAGCTGTTCTTCAAACTCCTTTTTGGCTTTTCTTATTACATTTTTACACTTAATTTGGCAGTGTTTATGCTCCTTTCTATTTACCTCACTAGGATTTGACTTCCACTTTTTAAAAGATGCCTTTTTATCTCCCACTGCTTCTTTTACATGGTTGTTAAGCCACGGTGGCTCTTTTTCAGTTCCTTTACCGTGTTTTTTAATTTGGGGTATACATTTAAGTTGGGCCTTTATTATGGCGTCTTTGAAAAGTGTCCATGCAGCTTGCAGGGATTTCACTCCAGTCACTGTACCTTTTAATTTCTGTTTAACTAACCCCCTCATTTTTGCATAGTTCCCCTTTCTGAAGTTAAATGTCACAGTGTTGGGCTGTTGAGGTGTTCTGCCCACCACAGGAATGTTAAAAGTTATTATATTATGGTCACTATTTCCAAGCGGTCCTGTTATAGTTACCTCTTGGACCAGATCCTGTGCTCCACTCAGGACTAAATCGAGAATGGCCTCTCCCCTTGTGGGTTTCTGTGCCAGCTGCTCCAAGAAGCAGTCATGTAAAGTATTGAGAAATTTTTTGTCTGCATTTTGTCCTGAGGTGACATGTTCCCAGTCAATATGGGGATAATTGAAATACCCCACTATTATTGAGTTCTTTATTTTGATAGCCTCTCCAATCTCCTTTAGCATTTCATCATCACTATCACTGTCCTGGTCAGGTGGTCGATAATAGATCCCTACTGTTATATTCTTGTTAGAGCATGAAATTACTATCTATAGAGATTCTATGGAACATGTGGATTCACTTAAGATTTTTACTTCATTTGCGTCTACATTTCCTTTCACATATAGTGCCACTCCCCACCCCGCACGACCTGTTCTGTCCTTCTGATATATTTTGTATCCCGGAATGATTGTGTCCCATTGATTGTCCTCACTCCACCAGGTTTGATGGTGCCTATTTTATCAATATCTTCCTTTAACATGAGGCACTCTAGTGGATACAACTAATAGGCAGCTCTGCTTATAGAAAGGTAGTGTGTCCTATCAAGTACAGCACTGGACTCAAACTCAGGAGACCTAAGTTCTAGTCCCACCTCTGCCACACAGGCCTGTGGGGTGGCTAAATCACTTTGCTGCTGTGGGCCTCAGTTTCCCACTCTATGAAATGATCGTGAGCTCTTTTGTAAAGCACTTTGAGATTTACTGGTGAGCTAGGTATTATAGGACAAAGGGTCTCAACCTTTTTGTGCAATTCTGCCTTTCTAGAAAACTCAGGTCTCTATTTAATCTAGCTAAGGTATTTAGAGAGCCCCAAATGCAGTAGTTGCTAGGTACTGATATGGGCTGCTACTGCAGATTCCTAGTTTACTCTGCATGCTCTGACCTTCAATGAAGGCAGGACTGGATTTTGGAAAGACCCAAGTCTATTGCCAGTCAGAGTATGCACAATAGAGGAAGAGGCAGGTAGCAGTAATACACTAGATACAAAGATCCATCATAAGAAGGAGAGGAGGGGAAACCTAGATTGCAAAAGACTGAAGGACGAGTACTGGTATACATTACCAGGCTGGGAACCACTGTTCTAAGATACCGGGGTATTGTTTATTTTACAGCATTATTTTAATTAATCAAGACTTGCATGATGTCAGTACTCAGTGTGGCA
The DNA here is from genome assembly GCF_013100865.1 of Trachemys scripta elegans. NCBI lineage: Eukaryota > Metazoa > Chordata > Testudines > Emydidae > Trachemys > Trachemys scripta. The sequence continues at coordinate 293,210,169 of NC_048298.1, read as the reverse complement.
TCTGCTTGTTGCCCTTTCAGAAACTCTTTCCAGATCCCACACTGATGATACAGTCACAATGTTGACTACTAAGAAGTTAAATATCAGAGGGGTAGCTGCATTAGTCTGTATCCACAAAACCAACGAGGAGTCTGGTGGCACCTTAAAGACTAACAGAATAAAATAAAATAAATCTGTTAGTCTTTAAGGTGCCACCGGACTCCTCGTTACTAAGTTGAGACTAAGGCGGCATTTTGTCACTAATATGAATAACATGGAAAGCAGTGAAATAATTCAATTCTCTTGTTGTCTCCCTGAGATTGCCTCTGCATCCCAAGCACCCTCCAGTGTGTCCCTTCAACACGCTTTGCTGTTTTTGAATGCTGCTTCTTCAGAGGCAGCTGATCCACCATAAAGCCAGTCTAACAAAGCTGTAGAATCTCATAGCGTTATGGCGCTTACAGGGGGGCTAGGTCTGAACTAAGATCAAATGACAGTTGAAAATTCTTTGACTTTTTCTCATTAGACATGGAAGGCAAGAGGGAACCCACGCTGTGCCTGTAAGCCAAAGCCCGCTAAAGAAGGCTCAAGTTCTGTCAGGTCCCAGAAAAGAATCCCTTTAGACACTGTGGAATAATAATGCAGCAATATTTGTCATCTTAAAGATGGTTCAGTTATTCCATGCAAAATTCATGGGCTTCTGCCAGATTCTTGGCAGTTATAATCCTGGAAAAGTCAACAGCTAAATCCCTAAAATTCATGCACGCAAAGAGAAAAACAATTTGTTGAAGAGAGGCTCAGCAATTCTCTGATTTCATTATATTAACTTTTCCCTGTAACAGTGTGATAATAAGAAGCCAACAGGATTACCAAGCAATACAATGGAACACTGACAACATGAGAAAGTCATTAATGATATCCTTCAGGTAACAGAGGTGACATTGTTTTCCCACAAAAAGGATTTCTGATCACAGGTTCCATTACTCAAGAGACAGTAAATGGTAGAAACAATAGCTTCACGCATTGCAGGCATTAGAAGAATCTTCGTGGCAGTGGTCATCGTTCCTTGATTTTGGGGGAGAAAAGGGTATACAATGAAGTCTATCTGTAAGCATGCAGCATGACATGTCTGTTTCACTTTCATTTTATTTAAAACACATGAAGAAACATACATGGCCTTCGATCCATCTTGGGAACTTGAAGCATGACATCAGTGGGCAAAGGGTATGGCTCATATCATTAACCTGACATGAGCTTTACTCCTGAGAAATGCTGGAATTTCACTTCTCTTTATTGAGCTGTTACTTTCTCATTCACGTTGGCGGGCACTCGGATTGCAGCCAACAAGCTGGTCTCTACAGTCAGCGCCTCCCCTGAGTGGCAGTTTTTCTAAGCCTTGATCTAAGTGTTGTCTTTATGTGTAAACTGGTGCTTTTTGAGTGTATCCTACAGACTGACTCTGGTTTGAGTACAGTAGTTCCAAAACTTTTTGGACAACTGTAGCAGCCTAAAAAGTTGACAGCAGTAACCAGTATCTACTGCCTCCCCAGCACAGGTAATGGCAGAGCAAGCTTCCCAAACCTCTCTTACCCATGTGCCTCAACTCATCTCTATGGGTGTAAGTGTAGCGCAGTCTCAAGGCCCACTTCCTTTTTGGCTCATCTGCTGAGATGATCAAAGGTGCCCTGTTATTTCTTTGTAATGTGGACATTTTTCCACAAAGATCATGACTGAGCTCACTGGCTCATTTTCTATAGGCCACTGAACAGCTAACGAATTGCAATGACGTTCAGTCACTGCTGAGCTGGTGTCATGGAAGAGTAAGCCTCACTATGCTATTACCATTCCTGAGGGTATCCACTGGCCCCCTGGTTCCTACGTGAGCAGCCAGCAGCAATGGGCAGAAAAGTCTTCCGTGAAATGTCCCTTCCAAAAGACATCAGGTGAAATCCTGACGCCGCTGAAGTCAATGGCAAAACTCTCATTGACTTCAATGGGGCCAGGATTTCACCTAACTCCTCCAGCAATGCTGCATCTGCCTAAACCACCATGGCAAAGTCAGCACTGGGTGTTAGTAGCTATGTTGCCTGCAGTCTTCAAACTTGAACCCACCGCCTGCTGTCTCAGAAGAAAATGTGTGCTGTCAATTGATGTATTAGCACTGTACACTTGAGCAACATGTTCAAAGACTCACAGTGCTTTGCACTGCAATCAAGTGTAAGCCGTGCATTGCTAATGGCAAAGATCAATTATTCACATGGCATAACATAGGGCAAAGTAGGATTAAAACATTCCAAAACTGTGTAGCTGCATGGGAAGCAGCATGGTTCTGTTGTTTTAGAAATGTAAAAGTAGTGCTCATTTGAAAAGCACAGTACCACTTAGCTCATCGCTGTTTAAATCGCCCATCTGCATTGTCCCAGCTCTGATGCTTCCCAGCAATGAAGGTCAGTGGATTTCTCAACCATGAGGGCCACATTCATCTTCGATTTACTGTAGTTCACAATGGCAAGGGCCTGTTGACTGGATGTAGTGTCCACTGCATCCTTTATAGAAAGCATTTATATTGAAATAATCCAGCCCTGAAATTAGGCCCTTTTCCGTCGCCATGCAAGAGGATAGAATATTTATTTCAGTGAATAAAGTTCATTCTGACAGGAATAGCAACGTTTGCAGTGCAGTTAGGAACAAAAAGAGCTTAGTAACTAGTTATCTAAGGGCTCAGTCTTGCTTCCATTGGGTGAATTGAAGCAGGTGTGTTAGGGAGAATTTGAATTCCAAGTGTCTTTATTTAATGGTGAAAACAACCTTCTTTCAAAAAATGAGTTAATTTTTCTAAATAACTCATTCCTCAACCAAACCCCAATAATTTTCCAACAATTTCAGTTGTCATTATATTTTCTCTCTGATCTTTCCAACCCCTGCCTCTGTGACTTGCTTAATGGTTGTAAGTTGAGCACAGCTGTCCTACTGACTAGAGGCAGAACAAAAACAAGTTACTGAATATTTCTGCCTCAGTGATCTGACACTATTAGCTAAGATTCCACCACAATTCCCCTGGCGAGACTAATTATGCCAGAGAACAGCCCCGTAATGTACAGTAGCAGATGCTGACAATACCCAGCGGCATAACAGCCTATAGACTGAGATGCCATGACACCATTCTCCAGTACATTGAGAAAAATAATTCCCTACTGAGAGAGAGAGAGAATGAAGTGCTTCTTCTAGGCAATGGCACACGGAGCTGATGGTTTAATAGTCATTTGGCATAGCTCTAAAAAGTCAGTGCATGTTTTTTAAAAATGTCACTGCACATCTGTGTATCACAGCATTAGTTTTATACACACACTCAGATATTGTCCCATTCACTGGAAACCCTGCTGGTAAATTACAACTTACAGGGTATGGAAACAGACAGTTCATAGTAACTAGCACTATATTAATGTCTTTGAATAGGCTACAAGGTAATTTGATGTAGCAATCACATCAGCAATGACGGGAGTTGATTTTATAGCTATTATTAACCACTGGACTTATAGCAAGGTACTGCTGGAACCTTTCTCATGCAATAAAAAGGAATAATAACCTGAGGGGAAAAGCTCTAACTGGTTAGTGAGAGATCAGCTTAAAACTGTGCCTAAGCATGAGATGGTCTGAAATACTTTACAGTGGCACAAACAGGCAGTGAGCATGGTGGGAAATATCCTACGCACATTGAGATAATGGTCTATGAAAAGAAATAGAAAAGGGAGGTCCCTGGCATATCTGTAAGAGATGCAAACTTGTGATTCAACAAATAGGGCACTGGATGTCACAAGTGCTTTGCAAAAATACAACGGATTTTTAGAAAGAGGAAAGCAAATATTCTAAACTGCACTGTTATACTCCCGCTTGCACCATGCTTGGATATTAATCCCAGAGTTATAGAGGACAAATGTTGTGTTGACAGCTATTTGAAAACAAATAAGCCTGTAATATCTGATGTTCAACATTCTTTGGCTGGTCACTTATCTCCTAGCAATTGCAAATATTTTACCCTTTCAAATATACCGTCCTAATTATATCTTGTTTTTCAACTCAGATTTCCTTTTCATATCTCCTTACCTACTGAGATTATTTTACATAGCTAACAAAGATCCTTTAAACCTCGCTTCATTCCTGTATGGTAAATATTATCATTATTTATTCTTTCGTATTGGGGTAGCACCTAGGGGCCTCAGTCGTGGGCCAGGACCCCATTGTACAGACACTGTTTAAAAGATTGTTTATTGTTAGATCCGTTTTCCAGAAGACTAATCTGGGGCACAGAGAATTTAAATTACTTACACAGTAAGTTAGGGACAGAGCTAGGAATAGAATCTAGAAGTCCTGACTCCCAGTTCTTATTCTCAGCCACTAGACTACAGGGTCATTCCCCCAAATCCCTGATTACATTAGCATACACACTTACTGCATCTCCAGCACTGCTATTAATTTCTGTTCTTTTTGCAAGCAAAACAAAACCAAAAAAAACACCCCACCACAAATCCTACCACACTTTCCCTATCCCAGTGACACTTATTTAGAAATGAAACCTTCCATCACACTGCACATTCTACTTTATCTTTTGTACAATTGCTCATTATTTTAATTAATGCATGTTTCACTTTTTCCCTCTGGAATGAGCAAGATAAGGATTTGTTATTTATCAGCGGGGTAGCCGTGTTAGTCTGGATCTGTAAAAAGCAACAAAGAATGGCACCTTAAAGACTAACAGATGTATTGGAGCATAAGCTTTCGTGGGTGAACACCCACTTCGTCAGACGCATGTTTGTTACTGACTCACGAACTGGCCTGCTCTGCAAAAAGTGTACTCTGTTACCAACTCCATCTGCTTGTACTGATTGTAAAATGAATACAAAACATTTTAAAGTGGTTTATAACAATACATTCTTAATCTGCATTAATAAGTGAAAATGTGATCTCCAAATTAATACCTGTTTGCAATATTATGTCATATTTTTTGACTTTGTGGCATCTTTTAATGTTCATTTTCAGACGACGTATTGTTTATAGAGTTGACTGGATGGATACGACGTATTGTTTATAGAGTTGACTGGAGGGATACATAGACCAAAAGAGATATTTTGAGATATTTTATAGATGTATGTGTATATATAATATATTTTTCCTATAGAAATGAATACTGGAAGATTAACCATTCTACAGCACAATGTAGGATATAAGATATTTATAGCATTTCTCTCGTTGAATTAAGGCCTGATCCAACTTCAATTTAGGTCATTGTGAGTTTTGCCATTTGCTCCAACAGGAACTGGCTTAGGCGCTTAAGATCTTATCCAAAGCCCACTGAAGTCAATGGGAGTCTTAATGCACAACATAGTACTTATGTGAACAGCTCACTTTCCATTTACGAGCTCCTGTCTTTGCAATGGGCCCATCATATATGAGTGGTTACATCTGGGAATCCTGATTGAGACTTTGTAACCAGAGTAAAAGTCTGGGGCTGAAGGGGTTGGAAGGACATTTAAATAGACTAGCCTATAATTCTGAGAGACTGTTGTGCCGTACACTTCAGACAATTTTTTTAAGCAAGAGCCATCTTATATTGCTAAATGTATTTCTTTAATGATTGGTTGGACCAAAATTCTTCCCTGGCGTGACCCTGTCTACCCAGGATAACGAGCCGTTGTTTCACAACATTCTTAAGAATAATTAAACACTCGGGTGGTTACACAGTGTTACTAAAATGGTTTTATTGGCCAGTGTGGATAGGGTCAAACTGAGCTCTATCACCTGTGGAGCCTTAAGATCAGATTTGTAAAGGTATTGAGGTGCCAAAGGATGCAGATAGGTGCCTAGTGAGATATTCAAAAATGCCTAAGCCCCAGATCCTCAAAGGTATTTAGGGATCTAACATCCATTGATTTCAATGGATCTGGGCCTAAAACACTCATGTAGATGGCACATCTTTTAACTTCTAATAGGCTCCATGTGTCCCACATTAGAATGATCATTTCTCTTGTAATCACTTGCTTTAAAGTGTGCAGTGTTGATGTAGTCCTGTTGGTCCCAGGATATTAGAGAGACAAGTTGGGTGAGTTAATATATTTTATTGGACCAACTTTGTTGGTGAGAGAGAGAAGCTTTCGAGCTACGTAGACCTCTCCTTCAGGTTCTGGGAAAGGTACTGAGAGTGGCACCTTTCCCAGAACCTGAAGAAGAGTTCTGTGCCTCTCTTACCCACAAAAGCTGGTCCAATAAATGATATTACCTCACCCATCTTGTTGCTTTAAAGTGTTAGATTGGATGTGTAAACTTGATGTGGGGGTGTTCTTAACATAGCTATATCCCCACTAGGTACCTCCAGTGGCATGAAATGTCCTGAAAAGTTTTCTCTGAAAAGGGGTCTGATCCTGCAGTCTTTACTCCTCTAAAACTCCCTATTGATTTTAATGGGATACTCTTCCTCAGTAAGGAGTGTGGGACTGGGCCCCTGTATTTGGGGTTAATGTATTAACCATCCCACCTACTCAAATGGTTGTATCTTTAAACTACTTGTCTCAAACTCTTCCTTATTCTCCCTGATTCATCATCATTTGAATAATAAATAATAATAATAAAAATGCATAATACCTACTAGAAATCATATCTTTTATATCACCTCTGCTGAAAGGGTAACATTAAAATGTCATGGGCTTTTTGCATTTATATCTAATTTCACCATTGTGACTCTCAGAGGTTAAGTATGTACAGGAGAGTTAACGATTATGTTGACACGTAGATTGTCTGTCTGTCATTCAATTTGATATTTACAATGGAGCATTTTCAGCTCTAGAATGATATGTAAATTGTAGTGGCAAGTGACTTCTGTTCAGTACCTAGGGAGGGAAAAGAAAACCAATTGAGGATTAAGCGTTGTAAAGAACTCTTTACCTTTCTTTGATAATCCAAAATTTTAAAAGGTTTTTCTATGGATCTACATCTTCAGGGTTTTTTTTCAGGAGTAACCTACATAATGTTTATTCAAATTTTCATTTAACAAATACATACAAACAATTTAAAAGCTATGTTTTAGTCAACAGTAGGTCCTTGAATAATTAGCATGCCAAAATGGAGACTTACAGTAGATGACAATTATCATGAAACCATAAAAATTACAGGTAGCTAATTGTGACAGTTTCCTTAGAAGTGCAGGATTTGTTCCAGACAGCATAATGCTTTGTCCATTCAGATTTAAATGACTAAGGGTATGTCTACACTACGAAATTAGTTCGAATTTATAGAAGCCGGTTTTATAGAAATCGGTTGTATACAGCCGATTGTGTGTGTCCCCACATAAAATGCTCTAAGTGCTCTAGTCGGCGGACCGCGTCCACAGTACCGAGGCTAGCGTCGACTTCCGGAGCATTGCACTATGGGTAGCTATCCCACAGCTATCCCACAGTTCCCGCAGTCTCCGCCGCCCATTGGAATTCTGGGTTGAGAGCCCAATGCCCGGATGATGCAAAACAGTGTCGCGGGAGGTTCTGGGTACATGTCGTCAGGCCCCTCCCCCTCCGTCACAGCAACGGCAGACAATAGATTCACGCCTTTTTACCTGGGTTACCTGTGCAGACAACATACCACGGCAAGCATGGAGCCCGCTCAGCTCCCCATCACCATATGTCATCTGTGTGCCAGCAGACGTGGGACTGCATTGCTACACAGCAGCAGCAGCTAACTGCCTTTTGGCGGTAGATGGTGCAGTAGACTGGTAGCCTTCATCGGCGATCTGGGTGCTGGCAGCTGTGGGGCTGGCAGCCGTAGGGCTGCATTGCACCAGCCCCTTGCCTTTTGGCAGTAGATGGTGTATTACGACTGGTAACCATCCTATTACAAGTTGGGTCATCGCACATTAGCAGAATCTTCCCTGAGCAGCAGATTGTGCAATAGGCCTGAAGGCCATCGTAATACACTAACTGCCAAGCACCCAGAAAGATGCCGAGGGCGATCAGTCATGCTGCACCGTCGTCTTAAGATGTAAAAAATAGATTTGCTTTGTATTCATTTGCTTCCCCCTCCCTCCATCAAATCAACGGCCTGCTAAACCCAGGGTTTTCAGTTTAATCTTTGGGGGGACCATTCTGTGTGTCAGTTGTTTGTGTTTCTCCCTGATGCACAGCCACCGTTCTTGATTTTAATTCCCTGTACCTGTATGCCATGTCGTCACTCGGCCCGCCCTCCCTCCTTCCCCTGGTCCGTCAGATACTAGTTTCGCGCCTTTTTTCAGACCAGGCACCATAGCTAGCACTGGGATCGTGGAGACCGCTCAGATTACCGCGGCAATTATGAGCACTATGAACACCATGCGCATTGTCCTGGAGTATATGCAGAGCCAGGACATGCCAAGGCGAAACTCAGACCAGCCGAGGAGGCAATTGCAGCGCGGCGAAGAGAGTGATGAGGAAATTGACATGGACATAGACCTCTCACAAGGCACAGGCCCCAGCAATGTGGAAATCATGGTGTCACTGGGGCAGGTTCATGGCGTGGAACGCCGATTCTGGGCCCGGGAAACAAGCACAGACTGGTGGGACCGCATCGTGCTGCAGGTGTGGGACGATTCCCAGTGGCTGCGAAACTTTCGCATGCGTAAGGGCACTTTCATGGAACTTTGTGACTTGCTTTCCCCTGCCCTGAAATGCCAGGATACTAGGATGAGAGCAGCCCTCACAGTTGAGAAGCGAGTGGCGATAGCCCTGTGGAAGCTTGCAATGCCAGACAGCTACCGGTCAGTCAGGAATCAATTTGGAGTGGGCAAATCTACGGTGGGGGCTGCTGTGATCCAAGTTGCCAGGGCAATGAAAGACCTGGTGATATCAAGGGTAGTGACTCTGGGCAACGTGCAGGCAATAGTGGATGGTTTTGCTGAAATGGGATTCCCAAACTGTGGTGGGGCCATACACGGAACCCATATCCCTATCTTGGCACCGGAGCACCAAGCCACCGACTACATAAACCGCAAGGGGTACTTTTCAATGCTGCTGCAAGCCCTGGTGGATCACAAGGCACGTTTCACCAACATCAACGTGGGATGGCCGGGAAAGGTACATGATGCTCGTGTCTTCAGGAACTCTGGTCTGTTTTGAAAGCTGGAGGAAGGGACTTTCTTCCCGGACCAGAAAGTAACCGTTGGAGATGTTGAAATGCCTATCCTGATCCTTGGGGACCCAGCCTACCCCTTAATGCCATGGCTCATGAAGCCATACACAGGCAGCCTGGACAGTAGTCAGGACCTGTTCAACTGTAGGCTGAGCAAGTGCCGAATGGTGGTGGAATGTGCATTTGGACGTTTAAAAGCGCGCTGGCGCAGCTTACTGACTCGCTCAGACCTCAGCGAAAAGAATATCCCCATTGTTATTGCTGCTTGCTGTGCGCTCCACAATATCTGTGAGAGTAAGGGGGAGACATTTATGGTGGGGTGGGAGGTTGAGGCAACTCGCCTGGCCGTTGATTACGCGCAGCCAGACACCAGGGCGGTTAGAGGAGCACAGCAGTGCACAGTGCGCATCAGAGAAGCTTTGAAAACGAGTTTTGTGACTGGCCAGGCTACTGTGTGAAACTTCTGTTTGTTTCTCCTTGATGAACCTTCCAACCCCCCCCCCCCCCGACCCGGTTCACTCTACTTCCCTGTAAACCAACCTCCCCTCCCCACTTCGAGCACCACTTGCAGAGGCAATAAAGTCATTGTTATTTCACATTCATGCATTCTTTATTAATTCCTCACACAAGTAGGGGGATAATTGCCAAGGTAGCCTGGGATGGGTGGGGGAGGAGGGATGGAAAAGGACACACTGCATTTTAAAACTTTAACTCTTATTGAAGGCCAGCCTTCTGATGCTTGGGCGATCATCTGGGGTAGAGTGACTGGGTGGACGGAGGCCCCCCCACCGTGTTCTTGGGCGTCTGGGTGAGGAGGCTATGGAACTTGGGGAGGAGGGCTGTTGGTTAAACAGGGGCTGTAGCGGCGGTCTCTGCTCCTGCTGCCTTTCCTGCAGCTCAACCATATGCTGGAGCATATCAGTTTGATGCTCCAGCAGACGGAGCATTGACGCTTGCCGTCTGTCTGCAAGCTGACACCACCGATCATCTTCAGCCCGCCACTTGGTCTTTTCATCCCGCCATTCAGCCCGCCACCTCTCCTCTCGTTCATATTGTGCTTTTCTCATGTCTGACATTGACTGCCTCCACGCATTCTGCTGTGCTCTATCAGCGTGGGAGGACATCTGGAGCTCCGTGAACATATCGTCCCGCGTCCTCCGTTTTCTCTTTCTAATGTTCACTAGCCTCTTCGAAGGTGAAACATTTGCAGCTGGTGAAGGAGAAGGGAGAGGTGGTTAAAAAAGACACATTTTAGAGAACAATGGGTACACTCTTTCATTACAAGGTCGCATTTTTCCTCTGCCTGCCGGTTTGGTATGAGAGATCACTCACGCAGTGCCCCAAGCAACATATTTCGGCTTGCAGGCAGCCATGGTAAGCCACAGTCTTTTGGCTTTTTTAACCTTCTTAACATGCGGGAAAGGTTTCAAACAGCAGCGCATTTCCCATATCAAGGATGAATTGGGTTGGCCATTTAAAATGGGTTTTCAATGTAAAAGGAGGGGCTGCGGTTTCTGGGTTAACATGCGGCACAAACCCAAGTAAACCACCCCCCCCACACACACACACACCCGATTCTCTGGGATGATCACTTCACCCCTCCCACCACTGCGTGGTTAACAGCGGGGAACATTTCTGTTCAGAAGAGCAGGAATGTCCCCCTTAATAAAATCACCCCATTTCAACCAGGTGATCGTGAATGATATCACTCTCCTGAGGATAACAAAGAGAGATAAGGAATGGATATTGTCTGCATGCCAGCAAACACCGGGACCATACGCTGCCATGCTTTGTTATGCAATGATTCCAGACTACGTGCTACTGGCCTGGCGTGGTAAAGTGTCCTACCATGGCGGACGGGATAAGGCAGCCCTCCCCAGAAACCTTTTGCAAAGGCTTTGGGAGTACATGAAGGAGAGTTTTCTGGAGATGTCCCTGGAGGATTTCCGCTCCATCCCCAAACACGTTAACAGACTTTTCCAGTAGATGTACTGGCCGCGATTGCCAGGGCAAATTAATCATTAAACACGCTTGCTTTTAAACCATGTGTAATGTTTACAAATATTTACAAAGGTACACTCACCAGAGGTCTCCTGTGTGCCCTGAGGGTCTTGGGTGAGTTCGGGGGTTACTGGTTCCAGGTCCAGGGTCACAAACATATCCTGGCTGTTGGGGAAACCGGTTTCTCCGTTTCCTTGCTGCTGTGAGCTACCTACAGTACCTCCATCCTCATCTTCCTCGTTCCCCGAACCGTCTTCCCTGTGTGTTTCTCCATTGACGGAGTCATAGCACATGGTTGGGGTAGTGGAGGCTGCACCTCCTAGAATGGCATGCAGCTCCGCGTAGAAGCGTCAAGTTTGCGGCTCTGCCCCGGACCTTCCATTTGCTTCTCTGGCTTTGTGGTAAGCTTGCCGTAGCTCCTTAACTTTCACGCGGCACTGCTGTGTGTCCCTGTTATGTCCCCGGTCCTTCATGGCCTTGGAGACCTTTTCTAATACTTTGCCATTTCTTTTACTGCTACGGAGTTCAGCTAGCATTGATTCATCTCCCCATATGGCGAGCAGATCCCGTACCTCCCGTTCGGTCCATGCTGGAGCTCTTTTGCGATCCTGGGACTCCATCATGGTTACCTGTGCTGATGAGCTCTGCGTGGTCACCTGTGCTCTCCACGCTGGGCAAACAGGAAATGAAATTCAAACGTTCGTGGGTCTTTTCCTGTCTACCTGGTCAGTGCATCTGAGTTGAGAGTGCTGTCCAGAGCGGTCACAATGAAGCACTGTGGGATAGCTCCCGGAGGCCAATAACATCGAATTCCGTCCACAGTACCCCAATTCCGACCCGCAAAGGCCAATTTTATCGCTAATCCCCTCGTCGAAGGTGGTGTAAAGAAACCGGTTTAAAGGGCCCTTTAAGTCGAAAGAAAGGGCTTCGTTGTGTGGACGTGTCCAGGCTTAATTCGATTTAACGCTGCTAAAGTCGACCTTAACTCATAGTGTAGACCAGGCCTAAGGGATGCAGCTTCCACTGCTTCCCTCAGGAGACAATTCTCAATGTCTAACAAAGGCTTAAGTGTCCCTTTTCCTCATCCATGTAGCCCCAAAATCATGTTCTCTTTCTCTCTCATGTTTGTTAGGATTGTGCAAGTATAACAGGCTTACTTCATGAAGGAGCTGGTGAACTGAACCCTGGATTGTGGTTTCCCAGGGAAAGAAATGAATCAACACCTGAAGGCTAGAGTTTATTGAACTTGAATCTCCAAGGAAAATCCTCACGATTGAGCCTTCCCTAAACCATCAAGTCTCTGTCTTATCAGCCCAACAAACTCTGTGATTCCTCCTTCTTACCTTCGATAAGGTTCACTGAGGGGCGAGGTGCTAGAATCTTCTGGATAGGAGATGGATAGCAAGGAAAATGTGGAGAGAAGGGGTTCTCAGACAAGCACTGAGGGTGGGATTCACAAAGATATTTAGATGCCTTACTCCCATTGATTTCAGTGGGAGTTAGGTGCCTAAATATCTTCGTGAATCCCACCCTGAGTTCTTAGTCAAGTGGGTTAAAACTTTTTGTGAGAAATGTTCCCTTTATTTGACCATCTCTAGTTCTCAGTCTTCCCAGATGGATGAGCAATCAAGTCTCAGGTTTGTCAAACTTTTGCTGGTCTGGGCTGAGGGTCACCAAAACCATAATGAGCTAAGCTATACACATTTAGCTCCTTTGTTGATTTTGGTAACCATAGAGTTCAAGGGCAGATGGGACCACCAGATCATCTGGTCTGACTCCTGTACATCACAAGCCACCAATGCCACGCAGCATCCACAGGCTAACCCCAACCACTGAAATTAGACCAAAGTATTACAGCCTCTGATTTATCTTGTTGGTGTCCTTCTGTTATGGAGGTGCCCTGAACCATAGACAGTGTTGTGGTCTCAGGACTCAATGTGGCACATAATCAAGATGGATTTTCCTAAAACATACGTTTCGTATGTAGATTCTTCTGTAACAAAACTTTCAAAACACAAAAATAGGGGCTGATCCATCAATCCTGACTCAAATCAATGTAAATTTTGCTTGAGTAATGGCTGCAAGATTGAGCCCATAACAGCAACCCTTCCAAAAAAAAATCTAAATAGGAAATTCATCAGGATAAATATTGTAACCATTTACATAGATGTTTTTCAAGTATGTTTTCCATAAATATCTAATTTACATTTAAAACTGTTAAATTCAAAGCAAAGTTTGTTGCATTGAGTTCTCAGACTATGAACTCAGATGAGCTGGTTAGAAGGACCTCAGGCCTTGGCTACTCTTGCAAGTTACAGCGCTATAAAGCCTCCCCCCGTGCTGTAACTCACTCCCCGTCCACACTGGCAGGGCACTTACAGCGCTGTATCTCCCTGGGTACACCGCTGCAGGTACTCCACATCTCCGAGAGGAATAACAGCTGCAGCGGAGTGGCTACGACTCACGGGTGTGAGTGTAAACACTTGCAGCGCTGTACTAATCACCTTGTCAAGTGGCCAATCCTCTCCATTGTTGTGACCGGCTGCAGGAATGCGGAAGTGCCGGTTTCAAAGCTTGTACCACAGAGAAAAGCAAAGAGTTTGCAGCTCGCTTTGAGTGAGTGAATGAATGAGCAGGGGGCCGGGAGTTCGGAACTTGCAAAATAGAGAGCTGACATGCTCCAAAAAGCACACTCTCCCCCCCCACACTCCCTGTCACAATCCACCCTCCCCCCGCCCCCGTTTTGAAAAGCACGTTGCAGCCACATGAACGCTGGGATAACTGCCCATAATGCACCGCTCCCAACACAGCTGCAAATGTTGCAAGTGTGGCCACACCACTGCGCTGGCAGCTGTCAGTGTGGACAGACTGCAGCGCTTTTCCCTACTCAGCTGTACGAAGACAGGTTTATCTCACAGCGCTGTACAGCTGCAAGTGTAGCCAAGGCCTCAGTGTGACAGGAATGCAGGCACCTCACTCCCACCTGCCCTTAGCATGAGGAAACCTTGTCTGTGCTTGCTGTGGGTCAGCTCTCCAGCACCACCAGCCTCTGTCAACACAAGAAATGCCTTCCAGGCCTCTGCAAGCCCTGCTCTCTCTTTACAGGTTAATGACAGATACATTCCCATCCCTCAGTCCTCTGAGCATCTCCCTGGAGTGCCCAGCCCCTGGTCCACTGGACACTCACAGAATTCCCAGATCCTTTGTTCCCAAAGGAATAGCACACTACAGCTTACTGGTCACACTGTAGATCACAGTTCTGGTTCATGCATGGTACTTAGATTTGCTTATAGAGAAAGCAAGTATCAGTTTATTTAACAAAGGACAGAAATTCAAATCATGGCAAGTAGAAATATTGGAATCAAAGGTTTGCACATAAAATAAAATCATAACATGCATACTAAACTTACCTGCCAAGACACTGTCATGTCACATAGACCAAAAGTTCACCCCAAATCCTTCCAGAATATTACACCCAGGCTTGGCTGTGATCTTCCCTTCACAAGACAAGTCACATTGTCTTCTTGCCTCTTCAGTGGAAAGATCCAGAGTTTGTCTGTGTCCCTACAGTTATAGTCCAAAATTCCATTGTCTTCTCTTGCAAACATAATAATCCCTGCTGCTTGTGTTTTCCTGTCCTAGAATCTCCTCTGGAGAATCACGCTGTCTGGAGTGGTTCACAACTGTGAGTGCGCATTTGCCAAGAAACAGGGAGAGACCCCAAACTGGTTGTGTGTTCTATAATTAGATGTCACCGACCCAGAAACAAATGTGAACTCCTGAAGCACTGTAACACTCTTACCATAGATTCACAGACAGTCCCCTTGTGCATTCCAGTCTATCTTGCCACCCAGGAAAGCTGGATTTAGTGATAGTTGGTTGCTATACACAAAAGATCACAAAATATTCAGGTTGCTCCCAGTCCCAACCTGTGTTAGTCTATGGTTTTAAAAAATGGCAGAGTTGCAGTAATTTGTCAGCTCTGAATGTCTTTTAGGGCTACACCAGGTTGACTCTGGGGATTTCTGCTTCTGTTTCATAGCTCAAGCCCTGTGAGAGTCCAAACAACAAAAAAGAGGTGACAAATTTTTTTGTCAGCTATTTTTATTTCCTTCTTCCAGAAATCAAGCTGAAGGGATGAGCCCTTTTGCACATAGCCTCTTCATGAGTGTGAAGGGGAAATTAACAAAGTCTTTGTATTGTGATGTCCCACAATGGCCCATTTAGTTTTGGTAGCCTTCTTGGCAGTTAGGCAACGATCCCTCCTGAGTAGGTTCATAGTTTCAGAGCAAACATTTTTTACAGTCATAAAGCAAAAACTTACATATTGCCTTATAGCCTGTGATAAAGATGTTATAAGTGAGATAAATGCATTCAGCAATTTACAAGCATTTCATAAAGTCTAAACACTAAACGCATTGTTATAAGTCCAATACCATTGTAACCTTACTAACACACAGGTGAACCAGACTGGCTTCCAGCAACGAATTTGTCAGTGCTTGGCTGAGGCCTAAAGCTTTGGCAAGAGCAGTCAGCTGGTCTTGATTAGCATTTTGTTCAGACTATAAATAGGCATTCATTGTAAAGGATACAATACTCAATTTACATGGAGACAGACTGATAGATAAACCAGTTTCTTTCAGGCAGAAGATGTTTATCAACTTCTGGTGATGGGCCCCAATTCACAGACTGTAAAAATGTAATTTTCAGCATACATACATAACTCCTTACATATTATCCGTACATAAATTTCACAATGATTATGATGAGCTGTGTGACACAGGCTTCTGGTAGAGACCTTGTATAACATGCTTTGGTGAACTAGTATGTAGATACCAGATGCAATGGATTCTTGTAACCCTATGTTGCCCTCTTCCTGTCAGCATCAAGAAGTCCCTTGGTCACAAACAACAAACAGCATTTATATTATAATACATAATGGATGTCAAAACCAAAACATATGAATACAGGCAAACCTAATTAAACTGGGATTGGTTTATTCATGTCTCAGCAGCTGAAAGTTATATGCTAACCAGTGACAGAACGGGTGCAGCATGCATCATTGACTAGAGTATTCAAAACTGCTGTTGTATTCAACTCCAAATAAAACAAAAAGTGCAAGCTATATCGGATGAACTCAGTCATACCGTAATTAGATTGCATAATTCCAAAAAGCTAATTTTGATCCTGGAATACTTTTATATTTTCAACTTGCTGTGGTAAGTCACACCAAGCCATAGAACGATCTAACAAATGTCAGAAGTCCCTATGATGCAAACCACAAGGAATCCAAGAGTATGGGGATCTGCAAGGTTCCTTACATTTAGAAGAAGAGTACTCACATTTTCATAATCAAGTCTCTGGACCTTTGTAAATCGCTCTGCTGTTTAAGAGGCAGCCCCACAACATTGTTTCAGTGGCGGTGTGATGTGCAGAGGCAGGCAAGTTCTAGTGAGCGCTTTGCTAAAGGTCATGTGGAGCAAAGGACCTGGGGAGCCACCCCTACATAGGGAGATGTGACTATTTATCCTTAATGTTAAAAAGGTTGCACTCAATCCCTCTATAAGGCAAATTCAGCCTTAGGGCTTGTCCACACTAACCCCCCACTTCGACTAAGATACGCAACTTGAAGTTGAACTATCTTAGTTTGAATTTACCGCGGGTCCACATGCGGCAGGCAGGCTCCCCCATCGACTCCGCGTACTCCTCTTGCCAAGCAGGAGTACCGGCATTGACGGCGAGCACTTCCGGGATCGATCCCAGAAGATCGATTGCTTACCGCCGGATCCGGAGGTAAGTATAGACGTACCCTTAGTGTGAATGGATAGAACTCCACTGAAGTCAATAGTGTTTCATATATATGCTAGGTTTGAATTTGGTGCTACATTGTAATGAGACTGTAATGCTCTGAAAACTCTAAAACAGAAATATGAAGGGCCCTAGCACATTGTGCACAACTCTCACTGATACCAATGGAAGATCTGTGTGAGCATCTAGGCCAGTATATGGCGCTAAGTCTCCACAATATAGCTGATGTGGTTCTTAATGGAAACTTGAGGTCAAACATGATATGGCAATTATGGGCTAATCTGGAAAGTACAGGACATGATATTCTTCTCAGCACATGGTACAGTAAAGTGGATAAACACTACTCATCCTACAGTAAAACCCAATACAAATCAGTTTGAGAAGATCGGAATTAATCATTCAAAACTGACATAGCTATTCCCACAGCAACCACACCTCTGAAACTCTGTCCAATTTATTTGGCCAGCCCCACTGTACAATTTTCTGAGGTTATTAAGCCACAAAGTTGTAACTAGGACAAACATCATACCCGTGGCATACATAATTATATATAAAAAACAATTGGAAATATATAAACAGAAAAATACATTTTGAAATGTAATATCAGTTAATTTTATGATTAATAAACGTGCAAGTTCATCAGTTGGGAAATGCTGAATTATGTTCTATGCTCATTCTGCTTTCCTTGAAATAAATGAGAGTTTTTTGCTTGTCTTGTCTATTTGAGATTGGGAAAGGACTGGTTTTTACTAGGTTTTTGTTCAGTACCTATCACAGACGGGGCCCAAATCTCAGAGGGGGCCTCTAGGCACTATTGCAATATGAATAATTATAGTTTAGAAAGCAACCATATGTTTCTAAAGAGAGGATTAAAATGATGGGGTCTCTTCTACACTTGGGGTGAAATCCTAGCCCAATGAAGTTAATGGCAAAACATCCACTGACATCAATGGAGCTAGTTTTCCCACCCTGATGTCTGCATAACATCAGCATGGTGTCAGAGGGACACTGCTGTTGGAGGCTCTTGGCTAAATTCTGCTCAGTTATACTAGTATACAGCTGAAGTAACTTGACTGATGTCAGTGGAGTCAAACCAGAGTAAATCTGGAATAAATGAGGGCAGAATTTGATGCTTTGTCTTTCAAATGACATGCAAAACCAAGATCCTTTCTCCACTAGTGATCGTGAAGCATTTTTCATATCTGCAAGGCATTAGCTCTGGTATCCTGGCCAAAATCCAGCTTGGGTAATCATTTGTAATAAATAAAATAATATTTCACATGTATACATCATGGGTATTATTCTCCCCATGTTATAGATAGGGCAACTGAGGCACAGAGAGGATAAGTGACAGGCCCACAGTCACAATGCAAGTCAGTGGCAAAGCCAGATATTAGAACCCAGGTGTTCAGACACTTAGTCTTTTGATTTATTCACATGACCATGACCTTCCAAAACTGCATTCTGCCTAGCTGAGATGGGCAATTTCATTTTTGGTTGGATCAACTATCCTTCACTTCCTGTCCTGAAATGTGTAGGGCGGTATGTCTGTCAATTGTTGCTATGTTTCAGCCCAAAGACTGATGAAGTCACTCGTGAATAGTTTGTATATCAGTCTGCTAGGTTAATGATCCTTTTGAAGGAAAGGTGTTCTATAACTGTGAAAGGTTCTGATGGGAGTTAAATTGTGTGTACATTAGGGGCAGAATGTACCCAAGAGGCGTATGAAGGATGTGATTATTTGCAAGACATTTTTATGGGGATCTAAGAAATGAACTGATTCATCCAATGACACTATAATGCATTTCCAGTATTGATCAGAGAAAAATTTATTTACAGAGATTTTCAAATACAAACATAATAGCACATTTATTTATGTTTTTTACCAAAATGAATATTGAAATAATAAACATGGTACAGCACAATACAACAACAATGAGCTAAACGTAACAATGACCAAATCTATATCTGGAAGACGTTTCCCATTAGTCTTACGTAACCAACAATATCCTACAGTACCATGAGTGGAATTCTCCCTGGACTGAAAGATGTCCATTTACTGCCCTTCATAACAGTACTATAGGCAAAGCCCCTATATATGCTGAGTAAAATGTTGCATTTTTGTAATAATGCTGAAAACACAGAAGCTAAATAAAAATTCTATAGGGCTGAATAAGCAGTGAATAAATGTTTTGGGAAAAAGAGTAGAGAGAATATACAAAATACTGTTAAAGTGGCTTATTGGTCCATTTATTAGGTTTCATGTGTAGTTTAAAAAGTGGTATAACATTGAATTTTAAACCATCAAATGAATAAAAAAAAGAAAAAAATGCACCAATAAGTTTGCATTTTATTTGTTCTGTGCCACGGTCTATATATGTGTGTGTGTGTGTGTGTGTGTGTGTGTGTGTGTGTGTGTGTGTATGTGTGTATGTGTATGCACGCACACTTTCAGGAGTGTTGTGCTTAAGGGGAATTTTGGAAGATTATACCCTACCCAAAATATTATTTTCACCAGTCTTTCAATTCATTGGTACACCCATACCTTCACAATTTAACAAAGGGGAGCATTCCTTTCTCGTAAAATTGTATTCTTCTAGAATAGACCAGAAAAATACTCTGTCAAGCAAGAACTGCCCATGCCTTCCCGAGAGTCGCAGCATTTGGTCCAGCTTTCCAGACTCCCCACCCTCCCCACAATTCACAGTGTCACCTCACGTCCTTGACCAGGTCCATTCTCATTTCATAATGACTGCTCTGCAGCTAGGAGCTAAAGCACTTTGTTCAGAAGAAGAAGTCTGCAAGTCACTTCGGCCTCTGGAAGCTCATTCATTCTCTAAACTGGACTCTCAGGCCGCCAGCCTCAGTAAGGGTACTGTTTCTGTTTCTTGCCAGAGAAGCAGGCCAACCAAGTGCAGATTAACATAGCGGCAGCTGCTCCTCCTCCGGTGCAGTAGTAAGCCCAGCCAATTTCACAAGTACCTAAGATGAACAAACAAACCAAGGAAACAATGTTTTATTCAAGGAGAGAGGTTTGCTTTCACCATAACTTTATAAGCTCTTTCCTTTTGGAGGGAAATGAAAGCAGAAGTAACCAAATACAGCATATGGTGCTGTGTATTTTATCCCCTGTATCAGGTTATTGGTTTCATTCTCCTTGTAAGCAACTTATATTTATACACCTCCATCCAAAGCCTTCCTATTCTGGTAGAAGGCAGCCAGATATCGGTGCTATCTAATCTATCTAGGTGCTCATGAATTTGGTGTCTGAGCATACAAGAACTTTCTTGCCTTTTTTTTTTTTTTTTGTATTAAATGTAATGCTAATGCAAGGTGCTGGAAGGCTGTAAATATCTCAGGGCAGTGACTGCATCATCTTATGCATTTATGTAGTGCTTAACACACTTGTCTTGACTGGCGCTTCTCAGCACTATTGTAGTAAGTGAAATATTGAACATGGCCACCTGGAAAAGGTACAAGTCATTAAATGATACAGATCCACAGAATCCTGTCTATAGTATGGCTAATTAGAATTAGCATAAGCACTTCAGGATCTCATAACTATTTACAATATGGATTTATTACACGGTGTTTATATGGACAGAAAGTCTGTGTTAGAATGTAGACTTGAGCCAAATAGGTTCTCTAGGGTCCTTTTACCAATCTACACAGCATCAAATCCAACAGTGAATCTGGGCTATTGCCAAGGGAATATAAAATTCTGGAACTTCCCCCCCTCACCCCCCCCCCCCCCCCCCGAGTAGTTGTGAATGGATGTAGGGAGCCAAATTCATCCTTGGTATGACTTCTAGCTTGTGATAAAAGGAGTTGATTCACAGGGCCCCACACCCTGTTACTAGCTCAGTGTAGTCAGTAAACCAAAAAGATGAGATCGGTCTATGCTGGAGTAAGTATTCAGTTCATGGGTTTAGCCTGGTAACTTCCATTCACTTTAACATGAGGCAGACAACTTAAACTACACCAGCCACTTCCAAAATGGAGGCATGTTGTCCTCATCCTGGAAAGAAATACAGATAGGCAGGCCCTTGTATCTGCACAGGGCCTCACTGATTTCAGTGGAGTTGTGTAACCCACACACCACCTGGGTGTGGTGTTCTGTCCCATCTAGTGGCACCGAGACCACTTAGAAAGAGAAAGAGATTAATAAGTCTGCTCTTCAGCCATAGCTAACAGACATATGGCTTTTAGCTCATGCAGTAGAGGCTCATGCATTTAGCTCCAGCGGTCCCAGGTTCGATCCCGCCCACTGATAACCGGGGTCTGTATTACAGTTGCACGTGTGTTGCTGTGTGCATTTCTTGCAGAATTGTAGCCTACATTTCCAAACCTCAAAGAATAAAGATATTTAGACTTCACTGTACACTACTCCTCTTTCCTCAGACTGCTGGAAGGGACAGAGCTGTGGAATCTGCCTGCTAGAAATTTTCACACCTGAAGCAAAACTGGTGAATCTATGAAGATAGAACCCCTCTTAGGGTGACCAGTCAGCAAGTGTGAAAAATTGGGACGGGGGTGGGGAGTAATAAGATCCTATATAAGAAAAAGACCAAAAAATCGGGACTGTCCCTATAAAATCAGGACGTCTGGTCACCCTAGCCCCTCTCCCCCTTTCTCTAGTGTAGTTATACAAGTCTATCATATTAAAAAGCAGGGCTTCTGGGCCTTTCTTTAAAAGAATGCTTCTAAAACACCAACATTTATAAAACTGTGAAATTTCACACTGCAAAAATGCCCCAGTCTGCTGCACCACTTCCCCAAAGAAGGAAACTCAACACGTTTTGGACAGTTTCACTAAAATAGAGAGGACATTGCCTTAAACTGCATAAAACAAGTATGTGCGAATGACTGGGCCTCTATTACCTTTTTGCATAATGAAAGAGCAGGAGTGTTTTAGGCTGCTGGTGAAGAGAGACTTTAAAGAGTGAAAAGTATCACCAGAGCGGATTACTTTGGGTTTCAGAGGAGTTCCAAATACAACCAAGAGGCTGCTCTTTATTGACCTGAGGTGCAGTGCTCCTTTGAGAGTTCTGTCCACCTATATTTAATTCACCCAAACAAGGAATATTCAGTTGGAGGATTTGGTTTGCCTACAACCCTTTCAAGAAATGAAAGAAGCAAAATTATTTAAAATGTTCCCCTTCGCTGTCTATAATGGCTAATCAGACAAGCCTCAGAGCTTACTTGGTTGGCAAATAGCTGTTTTCAATGCAGGGGAAAACTACACTTGACAGTTAAATTAGAGGTTGCTGGCATTGAGAATAGGTTAGCAGTGGAGCAGACAGCCCCACTGCCTGCCAAGTCCAGAGAGAGAGGCTGTGGGGCTGGTTTCCACAGCAGCTGCGAATCAGAAGGGTCGATGTTTTTTATTTTGTTTTGTTTTCTTGGTGTCTTTTTCTGCACTACAGGCAGCTGTTGAGTCCCTTTATGTTGTAGCAGAGCACTGGGTCTCACTGCAAATAACTCAATTCTGGAACTTTTACATGCCTCCTCGGAAATAACTGTACGAATCATCCTCTGCCCTTATCATAACTGGTCTGAAAATTGTAGTGAAGTTCTAAACTGCTACCCAAAACTACCCCCAGGGTGCCATTGCAAGCAGCCTTTCCCCACTGTTCCCCATGCCAGTCATACTCAGTGGCTCAAATCTGGATGTTGATTTCCTGTGTGGCATGGAACTGCCTGTAGAGACCTGGGACCCAGTTTGATTCCACAGATGAACAGTACAACCAAAAGTCTGATTGGGGGAAGGCGTACATGTGACTATTCTCTGTCCCCAAACCTCTCCCCCTGCTCAGGGGATGGAGTCCAGGAACCCACATGCCCTTGGGGATAGGAGGCACTGCAGGCAGAGAGCCATCACAACTCTGTTGCAGGAGTTGGGAAGAGGAGCGGGTGGAGATTCCCTGTATGGTGTAGAGGAATTTAAAGGAGACCACGCAGCCTGAGATCACCACCAGCTCAGAAATGGAATCGTCAAATGGAGAAGGCGCAGCCTCTATCTGGGAAAAAGTGCCTTACTGGAGATCAAGGAGAGCAATGAGACATCTGCTTTCCTACCTCAGGACACCTACCCATCCTACAGGTCATTTTTATTTGGGCCAGATTGAGGCAATCCTGGGTCCTAAGCACACCATGATACAGTGGCCCCTGCGGCTCAGTTTTCGTGGTACATTTTGAATGGAGGTGGCAGGTGGCCTCCTTCCCTCCCATAGAGGCAAGGGCAGCAGCATGAGGCCCTCTTCCTCCCTCCAGGAGCAGCAGCAGGGGTGACAGCAGGTGTCCCCTCTGCCCTCTAGAAAGGCAGGGTTGGAAGCTGGTTACCCCCAGGCGCCGGGGTGTAGCTGGGCTGGGGGGTCAGGCCCTGCCCTGCCACACACATTCTGGGCACACCTCGTTCTCTGTTGGGTGGTTTTGGCAGCACTCCTAGAGCAGCGGATATTGGAGTTCAGAACCTATGAAGATGAATGGGAAGCTCTCACCTCTGAGAGCAATTGTGTCAGGCTGTTTGCAGGACCACAGCTCTGTTACACTTGTTGCATGTTTTCGGGGTTTTCTTCACAAGCCTGAGGCCTGGAAACTGTTTCCAAAAAAAAAAAGAGAGAGAGAGGGAGCTGCGATTCTGACACAATCAGATGACTTGAGGATCTGGGCCCTATGCATGGGCCTACACAGCCTATGCCTTAATCCAGCCTTGGGAGGGCAGCCAGACTTAGCAACTTGCTAGGTCCCACTTTTGTGGTTACTCCGTAAGGATTAATACCACCCTCGGTGGTGGCCTCTGTGGCTCCTGTGAGGGACCAGAATCCTTTGAGTGTTGCCAAATGGTGGGAAGCTTGGCTGAAGGAGGACCTAGCCACCCAATCCCAGAAAAGGTGCGAGTCCCATAGTGGAGCAGGTGTGGAGATCCTTCAACTCCCCTACACCATGGAAAGTCTGGCTGGTGCAGAGCCAAAAGTAAGAGTTTAGCCTGCCTGTGCTCTAATGTATAGGGCTTATTCCAGTATGTGTTCCTGACTATTGACAGCAATTTATAACACCGATATACCCCCGAAAGGATTCCACATTCCTTTCCAATCTACTTTCCCACCAAAATAAGCTTATTTGCCACATCAGAGGGAGAATCTGCAGCCTGATAATAGTGCACAGCAACATCACAAAACAGTTAGTGAAGAAGAATCCTGTCACAAATGGAAAGTTCAGGTGGAATTCAGGCAAGCAGAATGCAGTCACTAAGGTCAGAATGTTTCTCTATGTTCTCAGGCTATTGAGGAGGAAGTGGGAAGCTGTTTTTATAGATATTATATTCTGCTGTATTACTTTGTGTGTTTTAACCTCTGGGATACGTGCCCAGAGATGATGATTGGTGCAGATAGCTGGATTTTACAACAGAGAACTCTTATCTAATAACTATTGCTTGTACATGGAAAAATCCATTATTTTGCCTCTGCACAAGCATAACAACAATTTCAGCTGGGATTTTCAGAAGAAGCTGGCAGACCAGGTGTCAAGTCATGCCAAGGCCCCCAGGCCTCACTGAACACTGACAAATGCATATCTGGAAACTAATCTGGCTCACCTGTGTGTTAGTACTGTTAAAATAGGTATTAGATTTATAGAGATGTTTAGAGTTTGGACTGTATGAAATGCTTGTGAATTGCTGTATGCATTAATCTCACTTATAATATCTGTACCCCATGATGTATGGTAATATTTAAGTGTTTGCTTTGTAACTATTGTAGTGTTTTCTATGAAACTGGAACATTTCCCACCCACCCACCCACCCCCCCCCCGAGTCAGGAGAGAAACATTACCAAGCAATACTAATACTAGTTTGCCACGATGGGTGTCATCTCCTGCCCAACAAAAGAAGGCCCACAGAAGGCCAGTGGACAAAAGACTTTATTGATTGCTCTCTCCACACCCGGGAAGAGAGGATGTGTACAAATCCTTGTCCCATTACTGTTTGAATTCTAGGTGAAGGGAATAAAAATCCCTGATCAGAAGGCTCTGTATCACTATGCTACTTGGAATTTGGAGAGGGCAATATTTCTAAGCATAAGCAAGGGATCCCCAAGCGTTGAGCTTGGGTTAGCCCTAAAGAACATACAGAGCTTGCACATTACAGCAACTTCTATTACTTTTTGAAACCTATGACTGTGACTCATTTGTGTGTGTATGTTTACCTGCTTTAATCCTGTAAATAACTCTTACTTCTTTTTCCTAGTTAATAAATCTTTATCTTCTTTATTATAGGGTTGGTTACAAGTGTTACCTTTGGTGAGGTATCTAAGGTACCATAGACCTGGGGTCAGTGACTGGTCCTTTGGGACTGGGAGTAACCTGAATATTGTTGTGATTTTTGGTGTAAGGGACCACCTGTCACAAAGCCAGGCTTGCCTGGAAATGCCCAAGGGGACTGTCTATGACTCCATCTCAAGGCTGTTATAGTGCTTAATAAGTCACACTTGACACTTGGTTGGTGTCTATCTAATTATAGAACACATAACCAGTTTGGGGGTTTGTGCCCTGGTTTGTAACAGTCTGCCCTGAGGTTGGCACTCGCATTCATGAGCCACTCCAGCTTCACAAAGCCTCAGGGAGATGGGTGGCTAAATCTCTGAGGCTGGTTTGAAAATCCCTGTATTCATAATACATCTTTTGGGGGGCTCCTGCCTGTCTTGGAAGGATGATGGACTCCATCTAACAATTCCTTTTGGTCACTAACTACTCCCAGGGTGTGCCTTCTAAAACAACAAAATAAGAATTCTACCACTGCCTTGAGATGTGTCACTTTTCCCTGTGATGATCCAGAATACAGAAAGTGCTGGTTGAAATGCTACTTTAAAAGAACCGGGACCAAAAATTCACCTGCTGGGATCATTCAGAATGTCTCAATCATGCCCTAAGGGAAAGAGGAAGGAATAAGGAGACTTGATTTCTGCATGGGGTGAATTCAACTTTTGTACCTTGGCAGAGGACAAGGGGGAGATGTATAGTGAGGAGTGTGTTTATGCACGATGAGCCAGCTGCTAGATCAGTGTCACAGCATTGCTTGAGAAATACAGGATGCGTATTCAACCTGGGACTTGGCAAGCCATGGTTTCCCCCTCACTGTGCTCCATTTGCCCCAAGGAATACCGTTACCCACCTTGATCAAATAAGGAATTACAGGCAGTCTGTTGCTCTTTCAAGCTCGCAAGAGGGAGCCGGGTCAAGAGGAACAAGTAAAGGGACAGGGAAGTACAGCAGGGTGGTGGAAAGAACATTGGGATATTGACCTTATAGCAACAGTGACATGAAAGTCAACCCGCTCATTAGTTCCATTGAGTGCCAGAAGCAGTGGGAGTCTCTTGCTAAAATAGCTTGATGTATATGTGGAGGCTGCAGAATGGGGCAGCATTCGGAGCTGTAACACTGAAGAGGAGCCTGCTGTTGGAAGGGGTGAAGTGATCTCTGCAGTGTTCTAATTATAGTTCTCAAGCTAACAATAAAATGTTTCAAATTTACATGCTGAAATTAACGGTCATCTACAACAAATGGCCAAGTGTTAGACTGAAACAATGGTACTTCCCTTGTAATCTTGTATTTCATGGGGGCGGGGGAGGAATGTTCTAGTTTATGTTTTTGCTCCAGTGTTTTCATTTTGCTGCATGTACCAGCAATTTTAGTCCATTGCACCCTAAGGAAAGATTGTTGGTTGTCAATAATTGGGCAATTTAGCTGCAGTTTAACCTGTGAAATGACTTTTGCTTCACTTTTGCATTAAATTCTCCCATTTAGAAGGGTGGTAAAGCTTTGTAAAGGGCAGAATATAGAATATTCAAATGATTAGACTAGAGGCCAAATCAAATGGTAATACACAAGCAGAAATTATACACTTGAGAGCAAAAATATTTAGTTCTCCTGATTTATATTTGTATAGCAGTTATAACAGCAGCTACCATAACAGGGCCCTGATCCAGCAAAGCTCTTAAACACATACTTAATTTTTATCACAGTGACTTCAATGGGACTACTCACATGCTGAAAGTTAAGCATGTGCTTAAGTGCTTTGCTATATTGGGGCTTACATTCATCCACCAGGTATAGTATTTTGCCTTGAGGGACTCTGTCTTGCTAAGCATGATAAATATTGCTTTTTTATTTGATGCTCTGTTGTTGAAATCAAAGCTCTAAAAGAAACAGCAAGGTCCACAATTACATATGTAGGCAGTGTTTTTTGTTAGAGTTAAAAAAAATAAGGTGAAATAATGTGTATCTTTTCCCCCCGTGCTCAAAATCTTTGTGGTGTGTGTGTGTGTGTGAGAGAGAGAGGGGGCGGGGGGAAACACATTGGAATGGCATGGTTTAAGTTTCATGATAATGGAATTTCTCCAAGGATCTAAAAATACTTAAAATACCTTCCTATCTAAGTAAGTTGTCATGCATTATAGTTTTATGTTCTGGAATGATGTTGTGCTCAGGGCCTACACTAGTTTTTATACACCAGTATTTACCTTCCAGTGCAGGACAGAGGAAGGGACTCTGGCAGCAACAGGAGCTGCGGAGTCATCGTTGTGCTGGTGCTGCAGGCTCACTGGCCATTTGAAAGCTTTTGGTTTCGTTGGTGTTTTTTTGGCAAGGAAGTTGATAGGCAGCATAAATAATTGGAGCGACGGGCCTTCTGATTGGTCAGTGGGGCAGCATCATCCACCAACAGCCCAGGCAAGATTGGAGACAGCCACCGAGACATTTTTTTAAAATGGGGTTTAACACTGCTGACATTTGGGGTGGGGGGCAGCTAGAAATCAGTTTGGGGATTTAACCTTCAAGTCACAGCCCTTAAACATATACTGCAGGTGAACAGGGGGGGGGGGGGCAGAGTGGGTTCATGGAACATTTCCCTCCATACCACCTGTAGAGGACGTAAAAACAATTATAGCCCAAGCTCCATTAGGAGCAAAGGCTGCTAGAACTAGAATCCTTGTAGGGATCAGGGAGGGGTAAGAAGGAGGTAGGGTCACATCCAGTCAGTGAAGCTAGCTGGCTGTGGAGGGAGCACACACTGTCCCCTCCTTAGGGGTGGACTTGGAGCTGCAGTAACCAGGATCTCTGAGTGACATGGTGTGTAGTGCCTCCTGGTGGTTGCCCTGGGGCAGTCTCTCTCTGCACTGCTCCTTACTCAGGGCTATGCCTCAGCGGTATAATCTGGCCCACAATAGGAAAAGCAACCACAACACAAAGCTGCGGATGTGTCCCAGCTGTCGTGAGAGTTACGGAGAGCATCACTTTAACAGCTTTCTGAAATAAATCTCCATGCTTTTTGCATGAGTGAATAAATGGTCAGTCAAGTGAATGAATCCACAAGTGACTGAGTGAATGGCTGAGTCAATGGGGGTACAGACTTCACTGGCTCTTAGGAGAAGAGCCCATCTGAAGGTGCAGACGAGATCAGTAACAACACTGCAGGGATACAAAGCACTAGATTCTTGAGGACTGGCAATGGAGATCCCAAGAACAAAACTATTATGCCAATGCTGGTTGAGCAGGATAAGATAACAAGGGGCAGCAGGAAGGTGTCCCTAAGATGTGAGAATGTGTGTTACATAAAAGAAATCAAAGAATGGGAGTGGTAAAGGGCACTAGCTTCATACCCAAAACAAACCAGCAAGAAAAATCTGTAGAAACCTAATTCTGCAGTGATGGTTCAGTTTATTGCAAAACACGTGACTTTTCCTAATTTCTGCTATGATTTCCATGGACATGATATTGTTCCCATAATGCCATGGCTTTCCCCAAAATTCATCACGACAAATATGAAGCAGAGTTAATTTAGGCAGCTGGAGCAGTGCTAGTCCCTGATCTACCACAGGGCTCCACATGGGATCTGTTTACCTGGGGCTTTAGTAGTATACTTTCAACTCAGACCATCCTATAAAACAAACAAACAAAAAACAAACAAACAAAACCACAAGTACTTAAAGCATTCCTGGAAATACATGTGATTTTTATCTAAAATATCCAATAAGTGAAACATATGAAAACTCCAGAATATAGGAGTGTCTGGGATATGAACCTATTATGTTAATTGCAAGACCTAAAATAGGACCTTACATTTTTCCTTTTTTATTACTGTTGAAATCAATGAAACTTGCACTGGGCTAGAAGACTGGAGACCCTGGCAAATGCTAATAACTTAGCTTTAAGTAGGATCCATTTTCTAAGACAAAGAAAAAAAGAGTTGAGAATTATTCCAACTAAGGAATACGGTGCTAAAAAGCATATGTCAAACATCACTGTTTAATCCATATATCTAAAAACTCCTCCTACTTAGAAACCTTGTGCAGCAACTCTAACCAGCTTTGCATGGGAGTCCAATACTAGGAGGGAATGTGAAATAATTTAATGAACCAAGGTATTTTTTTTTTTAGAGACTAAAATGAAGAGAGATGATAAGTACAGGAACTGCAGGTCTGAATGCCACAAAGCTAATAGAAAAGATAATCAGCTAATAAAGAAGAGGACCTGGTTGTTTTGAAAGGCAACTAAGAAGTGTTCAAGAACTGAAGATTCTTTTTCTTTACACAGTGCGTTACTGACATGTGAAATAAGCTACAAAAGGCGGCAGTAGAAGTTACAACCTGGAATGCATTCAGAAAGGAGCTAGATAGGTACATGGAAGAAGGCAACAATAGAGAAGGTACAGACTACAGCTGAGTAAGTAATTTGGAACCATTAAGGTATTTGGTGAAGTTTGCCCCTCTCTGTCCATGGAATGTAGAGGATTTTCTCAAAATTATCGGAACATTTTCCCCCTTGTTTTTAACAAACTGACATCCTATTTAATATTTGAAACTTGAGCTATGCTGCTTTGTTGCTCAAAGAAAGCAATAGCAAATGGGAAGGGAGATGGTTCTTGAGACACACTCTCCTTAGTGTGTGGTCTGGTGTGACGGGGTGTACCAGGCCCATTGAGGCCCTCTAGAAGGCCCTGCGGTCCTACCAAACCCC
Source organism: Trachemys scripta elegans (assembly GCF_013100865.1). NCBI lineage: Eukaryota > Metazoa > Chordata > Testudines > Emydidae > Trachemys > Trachemys scripta. The sequence continues at coordinate 293,180,226 of NC_048298.1, read as the reverse complement.
AGGAAAAATCTCAATCTGTTTGTAGGTAACTTGTGAACAGAAGTCAGATTTCTGACTGTTCATGACAAATAGTTTAAAAATCTTTCGTTGTTAATAGTGTTCTAAAAAACATCCTGGTTTCTAAATCTCTTCTCCACAGTCTTATCCTTTGGATGTCGACGCTCAGCCAGGATGCTGAAATGATGCCACCTAGCTATTTGACAAAGCTGTTCTATATTTGGTGTTTTCCCAAAGAGATGATTTTTGTGTTCTTTAGTACCTGTATTGTTTGTTTGTAAAGGCAATTTACTATAATAATTATTTTAAGGGAATAGTGCCTATCAGTTAAATAGTTCTTTTATGATCATCTCTTCCAACCCTCTGAAAGAAGCAAAGGGAAACTATAATAAAGCCCTTAGACAAACACATCCCTTGAGAGAAAGAAATTTTGGGATATTTAGAATGAAGTTTAGATGTATGCCTAGCACAGGACATGATGGAGAGGGGTGAGATATGACTATCAAATTCTGAAGTCTGTATTATACCTGTGTTGAAATATTGCCACTGTGACCACATTCATTTGGACTTGCCCAGGGGCAGCCTGTTATGCTGCACTCCAGATAACTGCCCTTCTCAGGAAAGGTGTTTAGCACATTGTGGAAAGGCCATCACTGAGAGCCATCAAAGCTGCAGTCTGGGGCTATCCACTTTGACCGACTCAACTACTGGCCCATCCCCATGGTACCAGGCTCTTTCTAGACAGTGGCCAGCAAGTGAGCAAGCAACCATGACTGGTGGTGACAGTATGAGCACATGGCCTGGAGATGGAGACCCTATTTGGGAGTGGGTTTCTGTTCTGTGCAGAAGGCCAACCATCACCACATGTAAGGAGGACTTTGGGGACAGAGAGGGAAGGAGAGACTCTGCCCAGCCTGAAACACTGATGACAGATAGACTCACAAGAGGGGATGAGACCAGACTGGGGAAGGGGCACCTCAGGACTTCTCTTGTTTTCAAAGATCTGTAACTCACGTGCTCTGAGTCCAGTCACTGTGGTTAAGAAATTCCTTTGCTAAGCCTGTGATTCTTGCTTTCCTGCCATGTTGTCCTCAAAGGAGTTAAACTGGTAAGTCCAGAGAACCCACAACCTAGGTAGAACTCAGGGGGAGAATCCGTCAGTGACTAGGGGCTCAAGAGGTCTGATTCCAGTTTCAGGGTCTAGGAAAGCTGGACGGCAGCATCCCACACCAGAAGGAGGGGTGCCAGATAAGATGCCAGGAGTATGCCTTAGAGTCCCAGAGCTAGAAACAGAGACTAGCTTCTATCCCACACCCAACTTGCTTGGAAGCATGTGGTACCCAGCAACTGAGTCCACTCGCAACAGACTCTACGGGGGTGGGGAAGGGGACTGGGTCATATTGTAACACTCTCCATTGAAAGCCTGTCAAGCTTTTTCAGCAGCAGGCAACTTCCATAATATGCCCCACAACAAGGAAATGCCTGTGTCTGAAGAGCTCAATCTGCCAAAGCAAAGAGAGCAAAAAGTAGAGGCTAATAGAGTACTAATAGAGAGAGAAGATGCTAAGAACATCTCATCAAGACCTATTTCTTTTAGTTAAATCTTTGAAGGCTCAAAGCAGTGGAGCACAGCAGGTTTGAGATCACTGTTGCCTTTATTTGCAAAGGCTAAACCTTGCACATTTAAAAACAAAAAGTTACACTAGAGTCCACAGTGTAGTAAAATACAAGCAAACCTCAATGAATGGGACAAGAGTGTCTGCAGGATGCTCTAATATCTATGATCACAGACCAGAAAAAAGTTGAGCACAGGAAGATACCATGAAATCTAGCCAATTGTAGAGTAATCTTCCAAGGAAAGTGGTGAGAGCCCCATGTCTGGAAAAAAGGAAAACTACAGTGGACTAAGCATTTGATAACATATTGACGTACAGAAATATACGTTCTAGGTGTCACCCTATCATTTCAGGACTATCCCACTAAATGCCAGCTAATGCTCAGTATTGCAAGTCAAAGTTAATATGTGGTGTTTATTTTAAAGTCATTTAGAGCTGATGTAAAAACATTCTTTGGTGGCACCTCTGGTGGATTTGTATAGATAGTTATAGATTATATCCCTAGAGATTCTGTTCAAAACTGGTCTTGGAGGTGATTATCAAAACCACAAAAGGCAATGAATAATGATAATACCTAGCACTTTTCATCAGTAGATCTCAAAGTGCTTTACAAAGGAGGATCAGTATTATCACCCCCATTTTACAGATGGGGAAACTGCACAGAGACAAGGTCACCCAGCAGGGATGTAGCAGAGTTGGGAATAGAACACACATCTCTTAAGTCACTGTCTAGTGTGCTATTCAAGGGATCCAACTCCCATTGAACAGCAAAAGGAGTTGGGTGTCTTACTCCTATTTTTGCCCTTGAAAGTCTCCTCTGACCCATACAGACTCCCCCGGCTTTTAAGGAAAGCAGCAGCATTTCAGAAACTTTTCACAATGGTGGTTTAGATTTTGCAAAATCTAAAAGCTGTCGCAAGTATTTTGCACAGTCCTAATTTTAATGCAAATTCCTTCTGATTCTTGACAAGCTCTCACCAACCTGTCAAACCTTTCTCTGCTGGGAACTTTTCAGCTGTTACTCCTGCGTGATGTGGTGCTGTGTTTTTAAGTACTGCATCAAGCCCAGACAAAATTAAATGTGCTCTAAAACTGTTTGGTTGAGATCCTTTTAGAGAAAATGACTTGCTAATTGCTCTTGCTGTAAATATGATCCTGTATATCTGAATCAATTTAACTTCTTTCAACTAGCCGCTCAGAACTACAATGGAGCTCTGATCTTGATTGGGGCCTTTGGGCAGCTCCACAATATAAATAATGAATAAATAACAATAACAGCATATGCTACAACAGGAGATGGGAATGACTTTGATCCTTCCCTATATATTTGTGGAACAATAAGAATCCCTTGGCACTTATGCTCCTTGCTTATGACTGGTGTATCATTTGTGCCAACTGGGGTAGCCTGCAACCAAATACTAATTTAGATAATTTATTATTGTAGCTTCTTTCTGACTGACAAAAAAAGCAGTAGTGCATGAGTCTAGTATATTGCAGGGTCTTCTACCGATATGCCCCAGTCTATCCATCCATCTAGGTAGGTTATCACACCATCCCCACTTCCACAGAGGCTAAGTCTATGGATGTTGTTTGATCCGTGATAGGACTACATGAATTCTACCTGGGCGTATATATTCAGCTAAAACACAACTCCATGTGTGTGTGCATTGATCTGTACCAATATTTTCTTTTGACTGAAAAATGTAGATGTTGTCCATTGTGTTACCCACCAAACCCAACTGAATAAAATGCACTTGAACACAGTTCACTTTTAAACAAATGTCAAGGAAAGCATCAAATTGTGGGGCATGCCAAATAGTGCCAAGTCAGGGTTTCTGGAAGAGTATACAAAAATCCACTTATATGTAGATTAAAAGCATGAATAGTTTTCTTGCAGCCATATTAAATGCCACTTTGAAATTTACATATAAGTGGGGTTTTGTTTTCCCTTCACAATATGACCTATCTCGGCTGTATTTGGAGTGTCTAATTAGTCCGATGCCTTTGTCAATGTTCCTGCAGACATGGAGAAGCACTTCTTATCTAAGGTACCTGTAACGCCGACAGACCCTGGTCATTGTTGGGCAGGATCAAACTGGGGACCTTTGGAGCTTAGTGCATAGCTTCTACTGCATGAGCTAAAAGCCAACTGGCTATTAGCAGACTCATCTTATCTCTTTCTCTATGTGGTCTCGGTGCCACTAGATGGGACAGAACACCACACCACACCCAGGAGGTGGGAGGGTTACATACTTCCCCTAGCTGAGGAAGCGCTTCCGGAGCTTCAGAGTCTTCCCAGTTGAAATCCCAGACAAGCCCCCACTTGTAACGCCGACAGACCCCGGTCATCGGTGGGCAGGATTGAACCTGGGACCTCAGTGCATGAGTCTCTACTGCATGAGCTAAAAGCCAACTGCTTGTTAGCTAAGGCTATAGAGCAGACTCATTTTCTCTCTCTCTCTCCGTGGTCTCAGTGCCACTAGATGAGACAGAACACCACACCCAGGAGATGTGTGGGTTACACATCCACTAAGGATTATACACTGTTGCTATTTTCCCTGTCTATCTGTGTGCAAAGTACATCTATATCATTTTGTACTTGGGGGGTTGCTTTGCTTTTCTTAAACCCACTACGTTCAACTGTTAATTCCTGAAGATTTCTGGCTAGCCTTATCTTATATGATGCAAAATTCAGCCACTTATTTTTTTCATGACTTGAAATCCCAGACTCATCACCCCATTCTTCTCATCCACCCATCCTAAAGATCGAGCACCAGGTCAGTCATCATCTTTCTCCAGACTGCCCCAGTCCTCCTCCCACCACGTAGTTCCCAGCTCCCTCTCCAGTTAATCCATTTTGCTGTTCTGGCTTTGACCGCAACTGGGGCTCCCTAAGGTCACAACAGATCCTTCTCAGCCTTTGCTGCTTCCTGCAGCTCAACTCCTGACCCACACTTCTTGCAGCAACTCCACATCAATTCTGTCAGTCCTAGCAAGTTCTCTAGAGTGCTCTGGTTGTTTTCTGCCACCATTAGGTGTTGACTCAATTCCTCGTTAATTTCTCTATTTGGTTTCTCATGTACTGTTCCTGCCACCACCTTTCTCTGCACCATCCTCCGAGGTATACAGATAGTCTGTAACAAATTAACTATCCAGGGAGGAGGCTAATGGGTCAGTTGCAGAAAACTTGCTCAAAATCCATTAAAATGTAGCATAAAGAAGTTTACATTCCTAACATGTTATAGTGGCGGAGGCCAAAAATAGCTTATTCTTGGCCCCTGTCCAGACCAGAAGAACTGGCCTGCTAGCCATTTTATAAGTGGTGATTATGCCTAAGAAATCATCATTTGATGTAACTAAGACAAGTTTGCCAAATGCCATTTTGCCTCTAGCTTTCTCTTTTGGGGGAAGGTAACCCAGACGATTGTGCTAGGGTAACTCTGGGTTCATCTAGAACAGTAGTTCCCAAACTTTAACAATCTGTGAACCCTTTTCACTAAAATGTCAAGTCTCACAAACCCCCTCCTAAAAATGAATATTTCCAGGGATTTTCTCCTTTACCTGAGTATAAATTATAAAAGCAGTGATCTTGGAAATATAAAATTTGTTTTTATGATATGCTTATTACACACTATTATTAATTATTATTTAGCAATGCAGTATTTTTATTACATTATGAAAACGGCAACACTCTTCCAAGATCTGACTTTTGTAGCTTGTATCACTTTGAATAAGCCTGTTATAAGACAAGGCTCCTATGTTTCATCAAGGAGTATCAGATGTGAAACAGCATGAAAGTATTTAAGAAGCCAACTCAAAGAGTTCCTCCTACACAAGCATCCAGGTCTTGAGCAGTCCAGGCAAACAATGCACGTTACAACAAAGCTTCAACTTGTTCTTCATAATAATTTTAAAAACAATACTAGCTGCCTATTTAATTTTAAAAACAGCAAAAAATATCCACCTCCCTTTCCATTTCTTATAAGGAGTCTTGAAGTTTAAATCTTCTGAGTGTGATAGAGATGCTTGCTTTGATCTGCTTAGCTCTTGGAAGTCCAGGGGCTCCGTGCTGCTGGCCCCATGCTGCCTGGGGTCCCTAGGAACAGCTCTGTCCGCCATTAGGGAATTTTTTCCTGAGAACCTCCTGTAACATTTTGCGAACCCCCAAGGGTTCACGAACACCAGTTTGGGAACCACTGATCTAGAACCATCAGACTTCCTGAGTCCCTGTCAGTCTAGTTCCAGTCCTAGAAACTGAGTTAACAACCTTGGCTGATAGTTACTAGTGAAGAATGAATGCCAGGTGTCTGTTCATTTTATTGGAGCTATCAGTAGTCTTTACTATGATGTTGCTGATTTGTCTGTGTGATTTGTTGTGGGTGGATGATTTTGTTGCCCAGTTCCACATTTTCCTTTCTGAAAGATCTCAGAGTTCTCTTGCTCATCTTATACAGAGTCCAGTAGGGTTCCATTCTGCCACCCCTCTGGACCACCCATCTGTCTTTCAGGTGCTCCTCGGGTGCCCATACTAGAGCAGCAGCTCTGATACCCTTGAAGAGGATGCAGCATACTCTCCTGCTCAGTGCCCAGCCAGCTCTCTGCCCTGGCAGACAGCTAGCACCTATGAGAGTATTAGCCTGGAGCAGGAGCTATGCTCCAACATGATTCTAGCTAGCTCCTGCACAAGGGTGAAGGGGTGACAGAAGGAATTCCATACACACCCGCCCGCTGCACACCCACTCAGAGGCTGACCAGCATCTGTCCCAGTGCACTCACAGCTCATCTTTCTGTGCATATCATTTAAATGCAACTTGTGTGCGGTTCTGGAGGCAACTGGTCCCACCAATTCAAAAGGAAAAATCAAATGAACGCTGCTGAATCAAATTAAATATTCAAATGAAAGCAATAATTACTCAAATGCATCTTGAGACTGAGTGAGACGGATTCTGTGAAACACCGGTTTTGGCCCTAAAGCTATAATGGAAACACCAGTCTCTAATTATTAAATAAAAAAGCCTAGGCTTGGGTTATCAGTAATTGTAAGGTTTAAATGAAAAGAAATGAGCAATCTGGCTAATATGCAGTCCCAGTACTCCACCTCTACCCTGCCAATGTCTTGGGTAACTCAGCACCAACATCGACCAATTTAAACTTGTAAAAATTCAAAACCAAGCATTTAAATTCAGACAAGGTATACTGAAGAGAGACTTAGCAGATTTCTGGTCTCATTATAATCTGTTAATTACTATGGTAACATAAGATTCTAACAGTCAGCACAACCAGGACTCTAGTCAAGCTTAGGTATGCATAATAGATGCCTTATAGCCTTGAAATCCAGAAAATATGGGCAGAGTATCAAGCGTCACAATTATATGTCCCCTGTTCATATTCCTTATGAATTCCTGGAAGAAAAAGCTGACAGTTGAATTCTTTCAGAAGGTTTCTTTTATTGAATGTATTCTTACAATAGCCTGACTTATTCACATGCCAGGTTCATGAGTCATGATCTCGGGGACAAGAAGAGGGCAGGGGGTGCTTCTAAACTCACTGAATTCACAGCTCTCCCACCAAGAAGTTATTTAAACATAAAATTATTCTAGGAACTTCTTGTAGCCGCTGCCATCAAAAAGAACTCAAGTTGCCACACAAAACATCTTTGTGTGGTGCTTTCCCAAGAAGGAGCAGAGAAATGTAGCTGTTTGCTGTACTTTGGCAAGAGCAAAATGGTGATACTTAGAATGAAATAATTGAAATCAGAGATGCACAAGATCTATTAAGATTGTTCCCTGCAATCTACTTTCTAGTGTTCTGTCGCATTTTAACCCGCAATGGAGTTCCTCTTCCTCTACTTACTTTGAGAGACCATTCCACAGTATTATTGATCTCGCTCTCAGGAAATCTGCCCTAATTGTTAACCTACATCTTCCTTTTCTTAATTCCTCTCCGTCCTTGGTGTTTGCATACTGCAAATATTCGTAGAATAATTGAAGGAATTTTTATATTTCATTGGAAGAAAATATGTACTAAACATAGTAATAGCCAAGAATATTTGAATTACGAAATTCATTTCAAGACAGGATAATGTTTTCAGAAGGTAGCCTGGGGTATCCAGGCCAAGAGACTATTTTTGGCAATCTATGACGTTCAGGGCAATCTGTTGCATCCCAAGGTCAAAACGTTTGCAGAGGTTCCTAAGTAGCTTTATGAGCCAAGGACAAACATCTCTCGGGGAGGGATGGTTTGGCTGTAGACCTGGTTACAATATTTGTGCAAAATGAAGAAACATTCTAGTTTTGTCCTTACCCCCATGGACAAGAAGAGACTGATAAGTACGCCAGAGTCCTTTAGAGAGGGACTACTGCCAGGGAATTACAAACTCCACCAAGTGCAGGTCATGAAAGGATTCCCAGAGTGACCCCACTGATTTGCTTGAAGGAGTTGGAAGTGACGAAGTCCCTGCACATTTATTTGGACATTTGAGTTCAATGTACTTGAGCAGCCAATGGCATCTCTCCACGATTGGCCCCTTAATTACCTCTCAGATGTAAACCATGAATTTCCCCCTCACAGTAAACCATGAATTCCTCCCTCCACACACACATGCAGCTAAAACGTTCATTGACTTTTTTGCTGCCATATGCCAAATTCACATCTAACCTGCTGTCTTCTGTCACCCCTCGGTCTCTTGATGTAACTGCTTCTAATTTCTCTTCAGAGATTCTGCTTTCAAAAAGAGTTTTTCCTTTTGATGATATTTGTGATGTTCCATGGGAAAATATCAATAGTAAAGATTTAAGGAGTCCCATGCTGTATCACACTTACATGAAGCAATACAATAATATACACACCAGCATCCGGCAAATATGCAAGGATTGCTCCCAGTAAGCCTGCTCTCTACATTTAGAGACAATAGATGAGATCGAATTTAAAGGAACTGAGATCCATTGACAATTACTTACCCAATTCAAACTGGTTGGAAAGGTTGCCACAGGTCTGTCTAACTTCTTCACTGTCCCAACCCAAAGGATAGAGAGCACAGCCAGAGCCAATCAACAAGCCTGCAGAAAGAAAGGAAAACAAGACTTAATACAACCCGCGACCATTACCATAATTAAGGCCTGCAGGTAAAATCAGTACTTGGAATTACATGAAAGGGTCACATTAACTTCTTATCATGAGGCACCTATGCTGGGAGCATTGGCAAAGCATGCATCACTTTCTCTACTACTCCTTCTATTGTGGGTATGTCTACACAGTAATGTAAGCCTAGGGTTAGTGGGACCCGAGTCAGCTAACCCATATCTGGGAACCTTGAGGGTCTACACTGCCTTTTAACCCTAGATACGGATTTTTTGACCAATGCTTGAACCTTGGGCTCTGATGTCCACACTACAGTGCACAGACCCGAGTCAAAGTAACTCTATGTCAGAGTGCCTAGCGCCCCTCCCTCCTCCGGTGATGACACTCTAGCCCTATGAATGTGTTGCACTGTGGGAAAACTCTACTGCTCACACTCTTTCCTAACTGTGACGGTGCTATTGATGGGACTCCGGTACCCATGCAGAGCATGGGTACATAAACTGCATAATTAGCTCCTTTGGTGGCTGTCTCAGTAGGTTGACTGCAGTTTGAGAAGGCTTTATACCAGGGGTGGGCAAACTTTTTGGCCCGAGGGCCACATCTAGGTATGGAAATTGTATGGCGGGTCATGAATGCTCACGAAATTGAGGGTTGGGGTACAGGAGGGGGTGAGGGCTCCGGCTGGGGGTGCGGACTCTGGGGTGGAGCCAGAAATGGAGTTCAGGGTGTGGGATGGGGATCAGGGCTGGGGCAGGGGGTTGGGGTGCTGGAGGGGGTCAGGGGTGCAGGCTCTGGGTGACACTTACCTCAAGCACCTCCTGGAAGCAGCGTCATGTCCCCCCTCCGGCTCCTACGTGAAGGCATGGCCAGGCGGCTCTGTCCACTGCCCCAGCCATAGCTGCCGCCCCTGCAGCTCCCATTGGCTGTAGTTGCTGGCCAATGGTAGATGTGGGGGTGGCGCTTGGGGCAGGGGCAGCATGCAGAGCCCTCTGGCTGCCCTTACGCATAGGAGCCAGAGCGGGGGACATGCTGCTGCTTCCGGGAGCTGCGCAGAGCCACAACACGCATGGAGCGGGGCAAGCCCCGAACCCTGCTCCCTGGCACGAGCTCAAGGACCAGATTAAAACATCTGAAGGGCTAGATGCGGCCCCCAGCTTTATATATAAAACTACCATCTAATCTGAGAACTGGGCTCTCCACCTCTAGGCTGAGTCACATTGGCAGGAAAATGCCCGTGTGCACCTGTTCTGAGGCTAACGAGGACATCAGTCTCCAGGAGTATCAAACTATTAAAGTGAAACTTTGCAATTCTTCATTTTTAAAATGGGACATTCAAAAATGGGAAGGTTAGTTTTTATTTATTTTTGTCTGTTTGTTTTGAACTTTGACATAAAATGTAGGTTTCAGAGGAAAAACACATCCTGGTCCTTCCGGCTGTGGAGCAGTGTGCTCCAGCACCCCCTGGGGATCCCTCCTCCCGGCCCCCTTTTCAGCCCGGGAGGCAGAGATAAGGCTCCCTGGGAGGCTGGGGGAAGTTTTGGGGCCGGATCCCACTCATGGCACTCACAGTGCACGAGCACCCCTGCACACGCAGCCCCAGGGAGACCTGGGAGCAAGCGACAGAGAGTGGAGCAGGACCAAGTGGCTGCCCTGCAAGGCTGGGAAGTGGCAGAGCCTCCATCTCGGCTTGGCTTGGGGAGAGATGACGTCCAACATCCTGTCAGCTTTGCTCCCTGCTGCAGGCAAACTCTGCACAGCAGCGAGGAGGAAGTTTGGGGCTGGCTCCCGCTTGCTGCCCTGACAGTGCATGCTGCCCAGGCATCCCTGCACACACAGCCTCAGGGAAGGTTGCGGGGAGGGGCAGGGCAGAGAGCAGAGCAGGGACTAAGCAGCTGCCCTGCAGGAAGGATGTTGGGGGTAATCCCTCCCCCAGCCAGGCTGAGCCGGGAGCTTTGCTGCTCCCCATCCCTGCAGGGCAGCTGCTTAGTGCCTGCTCCACCTTCGCCCCGCATCCCACCGTGCTCCCTGGGGCTGCATGTGCAGGGGCGCCCAGGCAGCGTGCACCAAAATCTGGCTGTGCTCTTGTGACCAGGAAGCAGCTCTCTTTGCAAAAAGCTTCTTTTGATCCATCTCCACTGAAAACCTTGCAGGCTCTCTGATAGTGCCCTTGCAGACTGGTGCTCAGCAGACAATGGGTTAACACTGACCTAAGTTGCTGCCCTTTGCAAAGGAAGGTGTGGCTTCCATCTGCAACAGAGTGCAATAGACTGCACCACAGATTGTTGGCATAGAGAGGACTAAAAAAGTTGCCTCAGGGAACTCTGGGATACATCCAGAGAATTTACAGAACCCAAGTCAATCCAGGGCTGTGCGCACACAGGAAAGCAACCCTAGGTCCCATCTTAACATGGGCTCAGATCCTCCAGCTCTTCATGGTCCTGGGACCCTAGGTTCAAGCCTTAGGTTAACACAATTGGTGTGTGGATGCAAGGCAGATTAGGTTAGAGCCAGGGCTCTCGCCTGTGCTTACACTGCTGTGTAGACATACTCTGTGAGTCCAGTGGTAAAGAAACTCTGTAGCTAGCTTGGATTTAACTTTTCCTTTTTATGCTTCAAAACTGCTACATATTTTGTTTGGAAAATTCAGCATACGGTTAAACAGGCGCTACGTTAATCACAGCATTTAAAAGATGATTGCTTCTGATTAATTAATACAACAATCAGTCATGCTCTATAATTGTTCCAACATGAAAAAGTAAACCAACAATCAAGCCTAACCATTCTAATCCTTCATTCCTCTTCTCCTCTTTCACATAGTCCAGGGCCAAAACAGACTGACTTAATGTCACTTGATCAATTCATATCTCCGGAACCCAGAACATACGATTTTCATAAACCATTTCAGCAAAAGCAAGTGAACTCTTGAACCACTTCATCTATTACTGTACTATGTTGAAAGCTTAACATTCACATGTTCTCATTTGTCAGCCCCTCATGCCACTCAGAACGGATGAGTATTTTGCCAGAGTCTGTCTCTTCATAAGAGCTTCACAAGGCCATGATCATTGCGAAGATGTAACATTTTTATCAAACTTTCTTCTCAGCTGTTGCTGCAGCCGCTGCTGCAAGGGCAGTGTCCAGCTGGTGATGGTGAACTTTTTGTTGCAGCTTTAAAAGGGGAGACTCTAGAGGGCATATAAAAATATACTGCATAGTTTTATTTTTTAACTTCATTTTGATAATGGTCTTGTAGAAGCATGATAATTAATTATGACTTACATTAGCTCAGGGGCACATGACACTTTGCAGATTTATAGGTCAATAAGATCATTACAGAGCTTGCAATCTAGAGGTGTAATCATAGAATATCAGGGTTGGAAGGGACCTCAAGAGGTCATCTAGTCCAACTCCTTGCTCAAAGCAGGACCAATCCCCAGATTTTTACCCCAGTTCCCTAAGTGGCCCCCTCAAGAACATAAGAACGGCCGTACTGGGTCAGACCAAAGGTCCATCTAGCCCAGTATCCTGTCTGCCGACAGTGGCCAATGCCAGGTGCCCCAGAGGGAGTGAACCTAAGAGGTAATGATCAAGTGATCTCTCACTAAACAGCCATTAATGGACTTAACCTCCATGAATGTATCCAGTTCTCTTTTAAACCCTGTTATAGTCCTAGCCTGCACAACCTCCTCAGGTAAGTTGATTGTGCGCTGCATGAAGAAGAACTTCCTTGTATTTGTTTTAAACCTGCTGCCTATTAATTTCATTTGGTGACCCCTAGTTCTTGTATTATGGGAATAAGTAAATAACTTTTCCTTATCCACTTTCTCCACATCACTCATGATTTTATATACCTCTATCATATCCCCGCTTAGTCTCCTCTTTTCCAAGCTGAAGAGTGCTAGCCTCTTTAATCTCTCCTCATATGGGACCCGTTCCAAACCCCTAATCATTTTAGTTGCCCTTTTCTGAACCTTTTCTAGTGCCAGTATATCTTTTTTTAGATGAGGGGACCACATCTGTATGCAGTATTCGAGATGTGGGCATACCTTCAATTTATATAAGCTCTGGTCAAGTGAAAATATTCTCAGTCTTATTCTCTATCCCCTTTTTAATGATCCCTAACATCCTGTTTGCTTTTTTGACCACCTCTGCACACTGCGCGGACATCTTCAGAGAACTATCCACGATGACTCCAAGATCTTTTTCCTGACTTGTTGTAGCTAAATTAACCCCCATCATATTGTATGTATAGTTGGGGTTATTTTTTCCAATGTGCATTACTTTACATTTATCCACATTAAATTTCATTTGCCATTTTGTTGCCCAATCACTTAATTTTGTGAGATCTTTTTGAAGTTCATCACAGTCTGCTTTGGTCCTAACTATCTTGAGCAGTTTAGTATCATCTGCAAACTTTGCCACCTCACTGTTTACCCCTTTCTCCAGATCATTTATAAATAAGTTGAATAGGATTGGTCCGAGGACTGACCCTTGGGGAACACCACTAGCTACCCCCCCATTCTGAGAATTTACCATTAATTCCTACCCTTTGTTCCCGGTCTTTTAACCAGTTCTCAATCCATGAAAGGACCTTCCCTTTTATCCCATGACAACTTACTTTACTTCAGAGCCTTTGGTGAGGGACCTTGTTTGAACTCACAACCCTGGGTTTAGTAAGCCAATGCTCATGTCTTTTATGTAGTGCATGGAGTACCAGGCCAAGCTTCAGGAGACCTGGGTTCTATTCCCAGCTCTGCCACTGGCCTGCTGGGTGACTGGGGGCAAGTCACTCAACCTTCCGTTGCCTCAGTTTCCTCGTCTGTGAAGTGAAGACAATGATATTGACCTCCTTTAGAAAGCACTTTGAGATCTACTGATGAAAAGTGCTCTATAAGTGCTAGGTATTAAAAATATATGGGCATTGGCCCCTTTTGGGGCAGTGCAGAGCTGTACCAATTCAGGGGGAGCTCTGGGAGGAATTCTCATGCAGGATCCCCTTGGAGTTATTTGTCTATCTAGGAGGTACTTGTTTTGTCACATCACCCTAGCATCTGAGCTCCTCGCAATACTAAGGAGTGTAGCCTTACAACACCTGTCAGAGAGTTTTTAGTGTTTGCCAGACACCTCGCAATGCCTCAGTTCTATCAGTTTGTTGATGTTTGGCCTCAGTGACTGAGCAGTCGAAACAACAGACTGGATTTCTACATAGATTGCTTCCGTCGACGTGCAAAGGCTGAAATTGTGGAAAAGCAACATCACTTGCCACATAACCTCAGCCATGCTGAACACAACGCCATCTACAGCCTCAGAAACAACCCTGACATCATAATCAAAAAGGCTGACAAAGGAGGTGCTGTCGTCATCATGAATAAATTGGAATATGACCAGGAGGCTGCTAGACAGCTCTCTAACACCACATTCTACAGGCCATTATCCTCTGATCCCACTGAGGATTACCTAAAGAAACTACACCATCTGCTAAAAAAACTCCCTGACAAAGCACAGGAACAAATCCGTACAGACACATGCCTAGAACCCCGACCAGGGGTATTCTATTTGCTACCCAAGATCCATAAACCTGGATATCCTGGACGCCCCATCATCTCAGGCATTGGCACCCTAACATCAGGCTTGTCTGGTTATGTAGACTCTGTCCTAAGACCCTACGCTACCAGCACTCCCAGCTACCTTCGAGACACCACTGACTTCCTGAGGAAACTACAATCCATCGGTGATCTTCCAGAAAACACCATCCTGGCCACTATGGACGTAGAAGCCCTCTACACCAATATTCCACACAAAGATGGACTACAAGCTATCAGGAACAGTATCCCTGATAATGTCACAGCTAACCTGGTGGCTGAACTTTGTGATTTTGTCCTCACCCACAACTATTTCACATTTGGGGACAATATATACCTTCAAGTCAGCGGCACTGCTATGGGTACCCGCATGGCCCCACAATATGCCAACATTTTTATGGCTGACTTAGAACAACGCTTCCTTAGCTCTCGTCCCCTAACGCCCCTACTCTACTTGCGCTACATTGATGACATCTTCATCATCTGGACCCATGGAAAAGAAGCCCTTGAGGAATTTCACCATGATTTCAATAATTTCCATCCCACCATCAACCTCAGCCTAGATCAATCCACACAAGCGGTCCATTTCCTGGACACTACTGTGCTAATAAGCGATGGTCACATCAATACCACCCTATACCGGAAACCTACTGACCGCTACACTTACCTACATGCCTCCAGCTTCCATCCAGGACACACCACACGATCCATTGTCTACAGCCAAGCTCTAAGATATAACCGCATTTGCTCCAATCCCTCGGATAGAGACAAGCACTTACAAGATCTCTATCAAGCATTCTTAAAACTACAATACCCACCTGCTGAAGTGAAAAAACAGATTGACAGAGCCAGACGAGTACCCAGAAGTCACCTCCTACAAGACAGGCCCAACAAAGAAAATAACAGAACACCACTAGCTGTCACCTTCAGCCCCCAACTAAAACCTCTCCAGCGCATCATCAGAGATCTACAACCTATCCTGAAAGATGATCCTTTACTCTCACCGATCTTGGGAGACAGACCTGTCCTCGCTTACAGACAACCCCCCAACCTAAAGCAAATACTCACCAGCAACCACACATCACTGAACAAAACCACTAACCCAGGAACCTATCCTTGTAACAAACCCCGATGCCAACTCTGTCCACATATCTATTCAAGTGACATCATCATAGGACCTAATCACATCAGCCATACCATCAGGGGCTCGTTCACCTGCACATCTACCAATGTGATATATGCCATCATGTGCCAGCAATGCCCCTCTGCCATGTACATTGGCCAAACCGGACAGTCTCTACGCAAAAGAATTAATGGACACAAATCTGACATCAGGAATCAAAATACTCAAAAACCAGTGGGAGAACACTTTAACCTGTCTGGTCATTCAGTGACAGACCTGCGGGTGGCTATATTACAACAGAAAAACTTCAAAAACAGACTCCAAAGAGAGACTGCAGAGCTAGAATTGATATGCAAACTAGACACAATCAACTCCGGTTTGAATAAGGACTGGGAATGGCTGAGCCATTACAAACGTTGACTCTATCTCCCCTTGTAAGTACTCTCACACTTATCACACTGTCTGTACTCGGCTAGCTTGATTATCACTTCAAAAGTTTTTTTTCTCTTAATTAATTGGCCTCTCAGAGTTGGTAAGACAACTCCCACCTGTTTATGCTCTCTGTATGTGTGTATATATATCTCCTCAATATATGTTCCATTCTATATGCATCCGAAGAAGTGGGCTGTAGTCCACGAAAGCTTATGCTCTAATAAATTTGTTAGTCTCTAAGGTGCCACAAGTACTCCTGTTCTTCTTTTTATAGTTGTGTTTGGTATTTTGACTTGTTTATATTCATTGTGGAAAAAAGTGACGCTGCCTCCCTGACTGACTCTGCCTGGCAACTAATGGGGAGGTTCTCAGGTCGCAGATGGCCTGTGGGCTGGGACTTTGAGACCCCTGGACTAGAACATCAGCCATGTTCTGGTGCTGTTCAAGCAATGACTAAAACATCAGCAGGGGAATGTGATTGAGGAGAGTTGGGCAGAACCTGGAATAAGGAGTTTGAACAGAAAGCACTAGGGAGCAAGTGAAGGGTCTAGAAGAGGGGAAGACATAGTTGGGGGAGCAAACAAAGAAAATATTTTCTCTTCCTGACCATATTTTTTTGGCAAACTTCAACTTTAATAGTGGGAGCATAAAATTAACCTAGTGTTGTTTGCTTCCTCCAACATATAGTAGCGGATAATCTCAGCATATCCATGAGCCTACCCCCCGCTGCTCTAGGGATATCTTTGATATTTATCCAAGGCTGCAGAGCCAGCAGAAGCAGGTAGACTGACATAAACAATAGCCGCTTTGAATTATGTTCTCAGTCAATTTTAAACATATAGTGAGTAGACGTTGTTCCCCAAGCAGTAGCAGTCGTAATGTAAGCCCAAACAGGGCCTCTCAGACTAGGACTGAATATTTACAACGTATATAAAAGTTTAGAGACAAAGGTCTTCCAATCATTTTGTAACATTTATGGCCTGATTGCCAAAGGTTCTGAGCAGCCATAGCTGTGAGTGAGGTCAATGAAAGCAACTCACCTCTCAAAAACATAGCTACAAGAGACTGGGAAAGCTACCAAGATACTAAAGAAAGCCCTAAGCAGCAAAATGGGTCCTGGGAATTCCTCCTCCTTCAAAACTCCTTCCATTCAAAGCCAGCTCAGCACCCTGGCAGTCAAGTGAAAGGAATATTAACATAACAATGTTATTCCTGCCAAGAATGCAAAACAAACTGTTAGACAGCCCTTGCCAGTTACTCTCATCAGGTGGTAAAAATATACAGGCTGCATGTTAAACTCATAAAGGGCTGTTTGTTTCCAGTTCAATTTAGGTTTAGTTTCCGTGACAGTGTTTTTTCCACAAATACTGCTCCAAACATTTCCCACCCCCATCCCCCTTTTATAGGCCAACCTCTTCCAAACATCCTGTTCTGAGCATTCTCTTCAACAGCACATGGGGATACCGTGACTCTGTGCCTTTGGGGAGCTAATCTTTTATGCTCTTTCTTCACATAACTTAACTGCAACACAGAGGGTGGGGGAATGGCTTTCTCTGGAGGTCACCTAGATATCATTCTCTATTGGCCAGATGGGAATACTATGTAAGCGGTGCTGCCAGCTTTCTGTATCAACAGCATTCACAAATATTTTATATTTGCAAAATTCTCACGGACCAGTGACCTAGAAAACAACACTCCTAGCTCAGCTACAGAAAGCTGACCATTGAAGTGTCTGCTCTGGAACATACTATCATTATATATATTGTTAACTATATTTTGTCTCTGAATTGTAATAACTTCCTAGAAGGAAGAATATTGCCTATTAATTTTGAGCTCACCCCTGTTCCCAATGACGTCGATGGCAAAACACCCAGGATTGGATCTTTTTGTCCTTTAGTTGACAAGGATTGTGTTTTGCTGGATCCCTAATACAGCAAAAGCCCAAACAGGCTTCTTTTTGTCCTGTTTTCTGTCTCTGTACAACATGTTGGACATCACGTGCATGGCTATAAGACAGGTACAGCAGAGCACCGGGCAGAACTCATTCACTGATTTTGGTGTGGTGGCTTTTAATTCCTCTGTGACACAGCAGTGGATTTACATCTGTAGCCTAGGGGACATTCCAGAGCAAGCAAGCCGCATTTCTGAGCCTAGACAAGTCCACAGCAATCTTTTCAAATATTCCCAGGCTCTCTCTTTTTCTTGTGGTGAGACCTGTATTCTACTCCTGGGTCTGTCACAGACCCCTTTGTGACTTGAATTTCTTCACTTCAGCCTCCTTACCTGTAAAATGGGGATAATAATTCTAGTTTCTATTACAGGCATGTTGTGAATCTAAAACAACAGATGTTTGTAAAATATTTTGGGATCCTCAGATGGATAGGGCTATACAAGTGCAAAGTTTTATTTATTAATTATTTATTATTATTATTATTATTATAAATGTGTCAAAACACATCCTATATATTCATTAGAAGAAAGTATCTGTTTTCAGATACTGCATATTTTCCCACTAAAAGTATTTAAGGTCTTCATTTGTATATATGAGGGCCCTGTTTGGCTCAAAGTAAGCTGATGTATCTCTCTTCAGTTTTCCTGGTGTAAGTTTTTTGGGTCAGCTACTGTCATTTACTATGTGTTCGTAAATTACCTACACAGAAGTACCCTGACCTAGATGAGACCACTAGCAATATAAATGAATAATATAATAAATACCGTTTCTGTGTTTCAGCTTCCTTTTTGGTCCTTTCACCAAACTAGGAAATGCTGGGGCCTGGCAGAGTCAAAACATCACAAATCAAAGGAAGCATCTTGCCATGGCGAAGGATTACACAGTCAAAGGCACTGGTTCTGGTTCTGTTCTCAGTTACTTATGTAAATCTGGAGGAAATTCCATTGAAGTTAATGGGAAGAAACCAGCATGAAGCCAGCGTGAGATCAGAAACAAAGCCCATCATGTATACACAGTACTTGTAATGTGGTACTAATTGATAAAAAATCTAAGGTATGGCTGGCATGACCCTTGAAATGTTAAGCTGCTCCAAAGGACATGCAGCAGGTGCAAGCAGTGCTTTTGCAAATGATTGCACTGTGTTAAAAATAATTCACATTTTCCAATAACCAGCCCACTGCACTGATTTCTGATTCTTACTATTTTTGTGTCACCCAGGAACTAATAAGCCGAAATGAAAACCGCAAATAATTGTGTGAAGACCAGATCAACTCCCCGTTCCAAAGAGAGACAGCTCTCCCCCACTCAGTGAGCTGATGTATTTCAGCAACAAGCAAACATTCAGTTTCTTTTGTGGAGTATAAGTCAGCCACTGTGGTTTCCTTTATCTATAAGTCTGCACTGACTTCTGACTCCAGGCAGTGACAATGAGATCAATCAGGAAGTTGCCACCTAACTTCACGGCTTCCCTAGTGAAAAATTGATGTAGCTAAATTGGCCCCTGTCAGCCAAGAACTGTTTTTTTATTAATCCAGAACAACCAATATTGCAGAGCTTTCCACATTTCCTAACAGACTCTGTAAAATCAAAATAGGATTAGCTTTGCTTAGACATCAAGCTTATGATGAGACCCAGAAGCACAGGCAGCAACTGCTTGAGTGCAGAGAGCAAGGAAGATATAACAGCCAGAGAGGTATGTGCCAGTGGTTCTTTGTGCACTCTCTTTAGTGAATACTGAAACAACCCGAGCCCAAATAGACTGTTCAGTGCATGGAGCCACATGACAGCAAGAAGAATGGGGTTTAATTACAAACATACGTACAGAGGGTGTCTCCTTGACATTTTCGAAGTAGTCAAGAAGAGTTAGACCCACAGAGTCCATTAATTTTAATGGGAGGTAGGTGTCTAAATCCTCTAGACTCCTTTGAAAAGCTCTGCCTCTCGTTTTAATGTAACACTTGCAAGAAGACTATGGGTCTGATCCAAAGCCCACTGAAGTCAATGGAAAGACTCTCATTGAGTTTAACAGATTTTGGATCAGCCCTATGGCACCTATCCTGTAATCCGACTGGCACTAGTGAAGCCCCATTGACTTCAGTGGGACGCTGCGTAGTTGTAAGTGTCCACCTGGATCAGGACCTGTATGAGCATCAAGCCTGTTGACTATAATCTCCAGTTATTTTCAACCCTGATACTTTAACACAAAAGTTTGCAGACAATTCAGCTAGCCACGAAAGCTTATGCTCAAATAAATTTGTTAGTCTCTAAGGTGCCACAAGTACTCCTGTTCTTTTTGCGGATACAGACTAACACGGCTGCTACTCTGAAACAAGGAATATTGTTTGTCCCACTTAAGAGCTAAATTAAATCAAACTGCCCTGAAAGCAATGAAAAATCCTAACCTAATTGGAAAGTTCAGCGGAGAGCCGACACCAATTTAATTCCAGCGTGCACACCCTGGTCTGCCCTATAGTTAGAGTATTTAGCTTGCGATGCTTTCCAACTCTCCACACCCAGCCATGCAGCTGCTTAACATGCTTAGAATGCCTGTGACATTCTTTAGAAAAAAGCACCCTGTTGTAATTACCATCATCTGTCATCTTTTGTTACCCTTTACAATCATCAAAAGAAAATGTAAAAAAAAAAAAAAAAAAAAGGAACAGGACACATGCAGATGTGTCCATAAAATGCAGATGGATAAAGGAGAGTCCCAGCTTTCAGATGTGACAGGATCAGTCAGTAGAAGAGGTCTAGCTTGTCACTGCAAAACCTGTGGAGTAATGAGCATATCTAAATCTGGTTTGGATGCCATGCTGGGTCATGGAGGATGAGCTGGCACTATAAGCAGCCCTCTGGAGTGATTTTACAACTGGAAGTGAAGAGCTTCTTACTCTGTGCACAGGCCAGGAATCTGTGAATCACTTCCTTCATTCTGATAGTCACGGCTAGCTTTAAACACAAGCAAAGCAAGCAGCCACCTGGGCCCTCCTCTTTTGGTGGCCACACTCACCAGGCGAGCTCTGCTGTTCCCGGCTTGACCCAATCGCTCATGCCAGAAGCAGGACTGTAGAGAGGCTATACCTAGCCTAATTGCTTTCTTTCCTTCACCTGCAAATCAGAAGGCAGGGCCTCATGATAGCATTTGTATTAGAGTTTGCTAGGATGATTACCGAACCTCTCCAGTTGCACATGAATGAGTCAAATCAGGTCAGCTGGTTCCTAGAATATAATCTATGCATTGTTTGGTGCAGAACCTAATACAGTTAAATCGGCCTTAAGCAACCAGAGAAGAGATTGGATGCCTAGAAGATCTGGGGCCCCCTTCTCCTACCATAGGATGCAAGTACCTCAGTGGGAGTTCCTTGTTTGCTATGGTAGAAACTAGAACCCTGGAGTGAAACCTTGTCCCCACTGACGTCAACAGGAATTTTTCCAATGACTTCTTAATTAAAGGTAGAACAAAATTGTACTGGATTTTGGGGATACTTAAAATGGTTGCTTAAGGCTAGGCTGTTTCATAGCAGTGCTCCTTAGCACAGGATTCAGTGTATTACCAAATTCTCACACTGGAATAGAGAAGGGAAGTGGGGACAGACAGATGAGCCCAGAATGTGAATCTTTCCCACTTAGACCCTTCCTGGGGGACTGCATCCTGATGGGGTGGGAAGGCTTGTGTGTGCCAATGAACCTGTGAGCTATGTCATTTTTAGTTCTTTGTAGGGTCACCTAAGCTAGACACGTCAAAAGGTAGAGACCAGACATAAAGCAGCCAACTCTTCCTCCAGGTTGGGGTTAAGCAATAGGCCAATGATATAAAATTATTCTACTTAACTGCCAGGGGGCAAATTTGTCACGTACACATGGGAGAAAGAAGAGGGACAAAATGCAGGGTCAGCTATAGGTAGTCAGGAAGTTCCTTCAAGAGGAAATGTAGCCAAACTCCAAACCTGGAGACAATGGACCTTTCTGTGCCTGCGTCCTGTAGATAGCTAACCGCTTGGTTTGCAAAATAAGCAAGGAGGAGGGGGCAAGTAGATGAACAATAAGGGGTCATAAGAGGGGCAGATACATGTAGCTTGCTAATTATGTATGGTAATGATAGCAAATTTTGGCCAATCATAGAGCGATAGATTATCATAAGCAACTGCATATAATGCTTTGGTGTAGTGTTTTCTTTGTTCTTGCTGACTTATGAGCTCGACCCCAATTGCAATTGAAATGAACGGACCGCCCCTCCCGGGGCTCCTTGCTTGATTAGCTGTGTCCGTCTCTCCTTATTCCTCAGCTGGAATGGACAGAAATTTCTATGACAGCCAACAACCTGCCCTCATAAAAAAATCTAGTTACAGAAACTCATGATGTTCCCTGTTAAGCTTTAGAAAGCTTCCAATCCATTTCCATCCCCACTACAATAGTTACCCCTTTTACTCAACCTAAACAAGCCTCACTACCCTGGTGTGATCTCCAAACCCTATAGCTCCCTATGTTTTGCCCTTTCATTGGTCTTTAAGCTGGCAAGTTCCTCATTTGTTTTCTCTCATAAAACTACATAAAAAACACACAAGTATAATTTGAGATGAATGGACAGGCAGCACCTGGATCGCAATCAACAGTCCTAAAATTGACATGGCAATAAACCGAGTTAGCAGAGTGATGGGTAGTAGAATGATGAGTGACAGTGAGTGAGCTTCATCCACCCCCATTATAGACACATTGCTACAAAACAGACAATAAGCTTCATTATTGCTCATGCTGTAGGCATAACTAGCACTTGTATTTTACTCCCACTTTGGATTTTAAAAGTGCTTTATGTTTGTATGGATTGGAGTTTGTGACTGAAAACCAATTAACTTACAAGTAGTTGCTGTTTATGGCTGATACTGCTAAGCAGGGAAAAGGCAGACAGTAATTACGCTAGTGTTTTTGCATAGAACTAAGTTTCATCTTCGAAATTATAAAATGATGATTTGTGGCATTAAGCAATCAGACAGCCACTCAGAGGCAGAATATTAACATCTATTAAAATCGTGGGAAATTGTCTGGGTCTGGACCAGGGCCAGCTCTGGCTTTTTTGCCGCCCCAGGCAAAAAAGCCTCCTGCTGCCCCCCCGCCAGGGAGCGTGGCAGGGGAGGGCGGCGAGCCCGGCCGCGGCCCCGCTCTCCCCGGCCGGCCGGAGCGCCGGGGGGAGGGCGCGAGCACGGCCGCGGCCCCGCTCTCCCTGGCCGGCCGGAGCGCCGGGGAGAGGGCGGCGATCCCGACCGGGGCCCTGCTCTCCCCAGGTGAGCGCCGCCCCCCTCCAGGTGCCGCCCCAAGCACATGCTTGGAGGGCTGGTGCCTGGAGCCGGCCCTGGTCTGGACAAGCCTGAAACAATACATAGAGTGGATTAATAAGCCTAGAGACATTAACTAGCTTTGACTATGCTATAAACTCAGATCCATCACCATACTCCTTGAAGCCCCCTCTTATTATATTGCACACATGTGGCATGATGTCAGTCCATTCGATTGTTGTCTTACTTAAGGCCTGTAAAGAGAAGCCAAATCTTTAACTACTTTATCTCATCTCTTGAAAAGGAGGAACCTAAACACAGTACAGGATTCAATGGAGTATAATGGAAAAACTAATGGTGATCACTGGGGAAAGAAAGTGGTACTGATAGCAGAGAGAGTGCTTAACTTCAGACTTGTCCTTTTAGTCTTACTCCTTGAAACAAGCTTTGCTTTCCAAACAGGACACAAAGCCAATGGTGCTAAACCACTTGTGGTCATTGATGAGCATAACACCTTTCACAGAGGTGTTAGGAATTTTATTCATTTTGTGCATCCTAAATCGAATTGTTTCCTAAATTCCAAACCCACTGAAAGCAATGGGACTGCACAGGTGTCACTAAGGGCATAATCTGAAGGCAACAGCAAACAGATTGCACAGATGTAATTGAAGGCCCACAAAACCTTTATTAGTAGCAGTGAAGCATGAGATGAAAGGAACCCACCTTGACTTTTAAGATCTCAGGTTGAACTTGCAGGGTAAACAGAAAAAACATCTTGACTTGAGCAAATTTGATGTGCAAGTCACTGAGAGAAAATAAAAACTGAACTGCCTGATACCACTTTTATAGTAATTTTTTCAGAGAATAACCACCCTTTAAATATGTCCTTGTTTTTTTCTACCTCTTATTTTTTTTCTGAAAGTCACAGTTTGGGACATTACCAAAAAGAAATCCTTGTAAGTTTCTTTTTTTCTGGGCAATTCTAACAAACACTGCTCCATTGACAACTATTCAGGCCATCTGCTGTACCTGAAAGAAACTCATTCCTTTCAAGACAATTTTAATTATGCTTTTACCCTTTCACATATTTTATCTGTAAGCCATTCTGAAACTTCAAGGATGACAAAGTTTTCACATTCCCATCTGTCACTTTGAGCTACAGTACTTTCCAAAACAAGGTTCAAATGCAACATAGAGTTTGACTCTCGGTTTCATGCCGTTTAAAAAATTTCCTTGACATAATGTTTCTAAAGAATTTATCCATTATAAAAGGAAGCTTACAGCATGAAAGTGAGATTGAGCTAAAGGATGTGGATTGTTGTGTCATTGGCTTAGAGATGTGCTCTTGCAACTAAACTGTATTTAAAGTGAAATCCTATATGACAGAGCAGCCAAATTCTGCTATCTTTACTCAGGCAAAACTCCCATTGACTTCAGTGGGAGGAGTGCCTGAGTAATGATTTTAGAGTAGGGCTCAAGTATGTATAATAAATTTAGAATACTTTAGACAAATGCTATTTTAATCAAAGTGGATTTGAGGATTGCTGCTGATCACCTGATGTTATAAAGCTTATGCACTGTCCTCAAATTCAAGGGAGGCATAAAAATAAGGACAGATCACCAAACCATGTCTGTTATCCTTCCATTGCTGTTTTTGGCATAACGAATTATGCACGCTCATTCGAAACAGTTCTCCTATAAATATGGATCTGCAGACTCTCATAGAACTCTCCTTTTATGGTGTTACAGTTAGGACTCCTATTCTCCCTCCTCTTGTATGTAGTTCCCCAGGGCCTCCTCTTCAGGCAGAAGTTCTAACATCCCGTTTTGCCTGTGATCTCCACCACAGAAATTCAGCCACTTCTCCTTAGCTGTGAATCGGGAGGTTTTTTCCATCCGATAAGAAAACGGGAAGGTTTCCAAGTGCGATCTCTGGTATCTGTCTTGTTGTACAACAGATAAAAACTGTGCCTCAGGATAGAAAGTTTTCAAACTTTTTGATCAAGAGCTTTAACTTTTCTAATAATTTTTTGGGGGGAGTAGGAAATCAGAGCAGCCCCCAACAGTGCATATATGATCTCCATTCTTGTGTACATTCACAAACATTACAGGGGCAATTTTGCAGCCTCCTCCCATTTCCCCAGAGAGTCTGCAGACCCCCATTAAGGGAGTGTGGGTTATAATCTGTGTATGAGAACCTCAGAGAAGATTGCGCTGACACACAGTTCAGTGGTTTCTATTGCAGGCTCCTACAGGTCTAGCTACTAAAGGGCCATGTGTGCTGTGCTACTCCAACAAGGGGCGGTAAGGACACGAGACACCCCAGCACCACCCTTGTGTTCCCCTGACACAGCAACTGTTCCCTCCTAGCTAAACACCCTATGTGGGGAGGGGATGTTAGCGGGTGGACTTATGGCACAGGAGCCGGACACACACACTGGGGAATATGCAGCACTCCCTCAAGAGATGTTGCAATGGTCACAAATTCCAGAATTCCTCCCAGCCCTCCTCATAAGGTGAGGCAGTCCCTCACCACTCAGTGCCTGCCTGGTACCGCTTAAACCCTTGAAATAAAAACAACCCGCCTGGTCAGGATTTTTCTTCCGAACAGTCAAGCAGAATATTGGAGGGATCCTCAACTTAAACACGTAGATAGCGGGGGGAGGGGCCCAAAAATTCGAAAAGCTTTTGCTTCCAACATTCTGCTTTCTCTTTTGGCCCATTAGGCCCTGGGTTTTCAAACAGAGCACAAATTGCCCAGCTTTTCACTCCAAGCCCAGATCCCCAGGTTTCGTACAAATACATGCAGGCCTCTAGCTTTGTTAGCTTTCCTCCTTTTGTTTCATCAGTGTCCTGCCTGCAAAGGACACTTTCCCTGTTGTTCTGAGCCATTTTCACATTGTGAGCACAAGTTCCCTTTTGCATCAGACGTGAGAAAATCTCAGAGAATGATTACTGATGGAAGAGAACGTTCCCCCCCCCACCCCCCTTTCAGAAAGTATATGAAAGAAGGCCCACTGGCAGCAAGAATAAAGAGGTGCAGACAGGAAAAGGCATTATAAATGCCTCTTAGATGCAAGCATCCTACACAGCAAAAAGCTGCAATCCCCGCCAGCAGCTTTAGCTGTAGCCTGAGTGTATCAAAAGAGAATCAAATGTAGTTTTCAAAATCCTAACCTTATCTTTTGAACTGCCTGTGGGAAACAAATGCACAGTCTGTGACAGAGGGTGGGGAAGAATCTTCACTTCACTTTGATTTTCACTTGATCAAAGGTGGCATGTTCATTACAGCAGAGGAGCTTCAGGCTCCTGGAGGGAATTCCCTCATACAGGCTATCTTGTTACCTATGGGATAACAGCCCCGTTTGCTCTAATTGTTCCTGACAGCTTCTAAAATAATATTAAATACTTCAGATATTGTGAAGGGGGAGGGGAATTAAAGCCCAGTTATGCTAATACATGGAATGGGAGTTAGTAAATGGCTGGATTGCTACTTGATGAAAGTAAAACTCATGGGGTAGAGGCAGTTGCTGATGCAGAAAGGTAATAAAACAGCCAGCATAATTTTCAAAACGCTGTGCATTAGGGGCCTGGCTTTCAGAGGTTCTGAAAACCTGCACCTTCCATATACCGCACCCAGGTACCCCGCACCTTTGAAAATCAGGCCCTATAACTATTTTTAGTTGCACAAATCCGATTCCAGGTACTACATAGCATCACCTTAAGCACCAGAATAGAACCCTAGTAGGAGAAGTTATGTGATCTTTAAATAAAATAACATCATAGTATATTATCCATTACATGACAGAATTATTTGTTATACAGCACAATAGGTGCACACTGGTTTTATAGAAATCTCACAAGACAGGTCCCTGCCCATGTGATTTGCTTTGTTTTGTTGTACATGCACCCTGGTAGTTACCAGTTTGGGGATGTGAGGTGGGGGTTGGGTCGGGCACCAGCACAGGAACAGGTGGAACTGGAGGACAAGTTAGCAAAGCTAAGTCAAAGCAGGTTCTGAGGAGGGACTTGGAGGAGGGTGAGATTGCTCAGTGCCTGGATCCAGGGAGGCTTTACCAGGCCTGGGGGCAGCATGAAGAAAGGCCTGGCTGGGAGAAGGAGACAAATGAAATTGCAGGGTGAGAGCAGTGGGTAGGACATAGGGGAAGGGAGTGAACTGATCTATGTTGTATGTGGGGCTTTGGGTTTCTCTTTGGAAAAACCAACACAGTATTTACTCAGAAAAATTACTCAATAAACCATGCGGCATTAGAAGAAAATATTAACGCTGAGCTCTCCCTCTCCAGCTCCGTTATATTGCTGCCCCTTCGTCCAACGCCTATGTATTTTAAACAAAATAAACTTTATTTTGTGCTTTATCTTCAGTAAGGAGAGTCTGCCATTATGGCCAAATGCTGGAGCTGCTCCGGCAACTCCCAGGAATCCTGCCCCTCCTCACACAGGAGGATGTGACTGTTGGGGGATGAGAGCAGATCAAATCAGCTGCAGGCAGAGTCCTGTGCGCCATTTTGGATCTGTATATCAAATCTGAGGAGGGCATCATTGCTGAGGAAACAAGAATGCATTGCCAACTCAAAGCAGCCTCTGCCATGGCCCTAGGGATCCATGCCAAACTGTCCCTCTGGCTGGTTCCTAGCAAAGGTTTCTTCTGCTACAAAATGAACATGCAATTGTTTCTGACTGGCAGGGTTTGCTTTAAAAAGGGCAAGGATGGGAACAACAAGGTGAGTTGCAGATTGGAACCAAAATTCACGAAGAATGCTCAGATAGAATCTGGAATTTGACTGGGGAGCTCATTTTGTACAGCGAGCCATGCTCACCACTTGTACAATCTTAGCCTTGTGAAAAAATACAGCAAGTTTTCACATGCCATCAGACTTCTTTATGTGACAACCCATCTGTGTGCTTTCCCCAACATTCTATGGCTCAAACCCAAATTGCTGACAGTTCAAACAGGCTGGAACTGCATAAGGCATGTGACATAAAATCCCTCCATTAAATACATGAGGATAATTATGTACACTGATATAACATAAGTTTCACAGCTAACTTCATGGAGCCAGACTATAAGATATTTGCCCTTATATAAAAAACATATTCCTTAAAAAAACTGTGTTCTACTTGTTGAAAGTAGACAAGGCAGATTTCTTATTAATTATTATTATTATTATTTATTTGAATTGTAATGGCAACTTGAGGCCACAATTGAGGTTGGGGTGCCCAGGTGCTTATACATAGTATGACTAAGACCCGGCTCCAAAGATGCTGCAATTTAAGACCCTGATCCTGAAAAGAGGACCATGAGGGCAGACTCCTACATCTGTATGGAGCCCGACTGAAGTCAATAAGGGGCCCAAGTAGAAAAGGCAGACTAAAGGAAGGATTATTATCCTCATTTTAGAGACAGGCTCATGCTTGAGTATCCACACCGCTTTGTAAACCTGGGTTTACAATTCCTGGACCCAGGTCTCACAGCCGTACTAATGTGTCCATACAACACTACGTAGGCCTTCTAATTTGGGTCTGTGGCTTCAGCTGTATCCGCACTGCAAAATGGCAGGGCTTGGACCTGAGTCTAGTGGAACTTGGGCTCTCCACCGCCCCCCTAGCCGGGTCCTATGATTCGGGTCTTGAGTGCTTATTGACCTGAGTCAGAGCCCAGGCTTAGTGTGCAGTGTAGACATACTCTTAGTGACTTCTCCAGTGACACAAAGGAAAAGTCTGTTACAGAGCCATAAATTTAACCCAGATCTCCTGAATCCCAGTCCAGTTCCTTAACCACTAGAGAGCATCCCGATTCTTCAAGTTTTCAGACCCTGATTAAGACTGTTCCTGTGGAATTACCTTGCCATACCACACATATAACCTAAAGATGTTCCGAGGTATTTCACAGTGACAACTGTATGAGATTACCCAAAATGATTTATGAGCAACAATAGTCTGAGATGCCTGCTACAGCAATAACACTCTGTCTTAGCCAAGTCCTTCACTTTGATGTGACCGTCAGCTCATTTTCGTGATGGTGGAACTGGAACTGGTCCAAATTATATAACCAATGGGGAATATTACCCAGGACCCCCTCTGTCCGACTGGCATTGGTTTATTTTGTTTCAGGATGGAGCTGTCCAGAAACTAAAGACAGCTAGAAACAGACAATGATGCATGTCGGTCTATATCCCAGGAATATGTCTAAGCCTCGGGAGGAAGATGATAATGGGCTAGATCCTCACCTATTGTAAATTGCTGTGTAACTTCACTGAAGTCAATAAAGTTGTGCCAATTTACACTATTTGGGGTACTAGCTCACCTTTCCTATTCCCACTATTTCAGATCGTGTTCCACCACAGGCCCTGCAATGTCTTAAACACATGCTTAACTTTACTCACTGTGCGTTATCTCATTGACTTCTACAAAATATCCCAACATTCAGCTTCAGGGCTCATCATTACCATTGCTATTATGTTTTTTTTTGGAACTACTAGTGCAACTTCCAAAGGGATGTACAGACCTCCCCAAACATCACATGTCTCTCACTACACTGTGGGGCAGATGGACAAGTCACAGACAGCTGAAGTGGTGTAAAATATACTGGTATTGGTGGGGGAGAAGTAAAATTTAATGTAATATCTACCATTACATCTGGATGATTTGTTTAACAGTCTTTTTGAGTCCCATTGACTTCAATGGGACTACTCAGAGAGTATAAAGTTAAGTACATGAATAAGTCTTTGTAGCATCAAGGCCATATTCATCATAGTTGGCCTTTGTACTGAAATTAACAGCATGTCATCCAAAGAAATCAGGCCCAGTCCAACCAATTGTGAGCATCCTGTAAAGTCTGTCAGAGGTGCTTATACCTATACTTTTAAGATGAACATTACTATTGTCCCATTCTCTGCCACTTCATTCGGAATTAGAAGGATGATAAGTCAGTACTGGACTCAAATGAGAATTCCATGACATTCAAAATGTTCCTTTCACTGGATATAGTTTCAAAATGTCTTCTGTTTTGTCTTGCATGATTTTACTTACCCCAAGGTTAGCTTTTCTATGAAAAGGCTATTTTTCACTTTAAAACTAAGTGAAAAAACGTAAATGTCTCCATCTTTTCAGTGCAAAGTCATTTGCACTCACTAATTGGCCTACTTTCCGCTGAAAAATTATTACGTCAGCTCAATTTTGCTCAGAAAAAGGCCATTTTTCAGTTTGTCACAAAATGTGATAGCTCACATTTTTGGAGAGTTTGCAGTGTGTTAGGAATATTTTACGCACCCATAGCTCAAAAGCACTTGGCACTAACACTTTTTCATTATCTAGAAAAACCTGTAAGTATGTGGTGCCCTGGGCCATCTCACTGCTTACCAAAATCCAGTGCACACTCAACCACCCACAAAAGGAAGAGATGATGGGTAGTGGGAAAGTGCCTATTCTAAATCCTGCTCAGCAGCACAGTACATTTATCCTTAGATTAATTCAGAAGCTCTGACCTGATTGGGGCTCAGCGTGAGATATCCCAGAATGTTTGAAAAGCCTCTCAGCAGCCTCATCTTCATTGTGTTGAATGTTTTGCCACCCATGCCCATCTTCCACATGCCCATCGGCCACATGCACCTCCAGTGAACTTTCATATGTATGGAACATGCATAACATATCAGAACTGGCCACTCTCCACAGACTCCCCAGTGTAGATGGTATCTAAGACTGTGAAACTAGCAGCCAATCAGAAATGGCCCTGTATGAAATATTGGAACAATACCAGTGTCAGATCAGAGTAACCTAGTGGTGAATTATGCCCATTGTGTCCAACTGGAAAAGAGAAGAAGTGAGTTCATTGGGACATTTAAGTTGGTGGCAAATCTAGCTGGTTGAAAGTATGCTTCCTACAACCATCTCAGAAATGATGCTTTATGAACAATGAAAGAACCCTTCAATATACAAATCGTTGTCTCAATTAATTAATATTTGTAGATTATTTGAACAAGCAAGTGTTAAAAAGTAGTAGTAGTATTTAGCCCTTCAAAAAGAGAAGATAGACTGATTCCTGAAAATAATAAGCCATAAAATGAAACTAAGATCAGCTTAGAGGTCCCTCATAATGGAGTTCTAAGTGTTGGTAAGTGACATAGGCCCAGATCTACAAAGGTATGTAGGTGCCAAACTCCCATTGAGTTCAGTAAGAATTAGGAGTCTAAATGCCTTTTGATGATCTGTGCCTTGAAACCTCCCGAGGAAAAACTAGGCTTTTATCTCCACTTATTTAGTAAACATCTGTAGTGTTATAAAACCTCTCCACTCAAAAAAACAGATGATTTCTCTGATATGTACCAGCTGCTCACTGGCTGCTTGTGCTGTTGATCTCTGCTCAAATATGTATCCCATCATTTTTATACTTAAAATCTGAAAAGGGTGCTTTTGTGCATGGCACTGTGTTTACTGGGATGCAAATGCATACCATCTGCAAATGGTCTCATGTCAATGACATTTGACAGAGTCATGCATTGTGCAGCTAGCCCAAGCTCAGCATTGGAACAAGGCTTTCAGTGAGCAGGCTGTGCTGACTCTCCTTGATTTACTTCCAGAAGTTCAGACACAAAGCCTCCATTTATCTTGATCAGTGCATTTGGCTCCCACTTCCTAGGCTTTTCACAATTCTGGCTGAGTAAAAATGCTTCTGAGATTTTCCCCCTCAGTCTTTTCTGATCCTCCCGATGTGTGCCAAATGTTTACCTGGAACTTGATCTTAGAGTACTGCAAATATAAATTGATTCAACCCCAGCTGCAACAATTACGGTATTATTAATGCACCTCAAAATATGTACTAAGCACACTGAATTCATCCTGTGTGTGTGTGTATAGCAGCTAGCACAATGGGGCCCCACCATGAGTGGGGCCTCTAAACTGTGCTGTCATATGAATGTTTAATAATAACAATAATGAAAACATGAATTGCACTTCAAGTACTGAGGGCACAATGCCACCTATACTTTGTTTCAAAGATATTATATGCATTTCTATGGAAGACACAATCTAGAAAATACATCAATTGGAGAAAATACCAGAAAACATACGACATATTTCTAGACTTCCTAAAATCTTGAAATTCGTGTATAATATGTGCAAGTGATAGCCTGATCTTGCAGCCCTTACTCATGGGAGTAGTTGTGATGAGGTCTATCAGGCTTTCTCTGCTCCCTGCTGTAGTCAGCAGAACACTGAATCCCCTTTGTTCAAGCCAGGCTACCAACAAGACTAAGTCCTCCAGCGGCCTATGGAGCAGCTGCAACTGTGACAGTAGTCAAAATTGGTGAAATCCTGTCCCCATTGACTTCAATGGAGCTAGGATGTCACCCAATGACTTCAGTGGGGCTTCTTGCCTATATAAGGAGCCTGATCCAATCCCATTCAAATCAAAGTGCCCACCTCACACCTTGGGAAACACTGACCTAGTTTGACTTCCTGCATAACACAGACCGTAGAATGAAATCCAATAATTCCTCCCTACTGCGTGTTCTGATAGGTCTTTTCCACCTGCGCCTTATGTGACTCAGTGAGTTGGCCTATGGCCTGCACACTGGGCACCTTTGTTGTAGCACAAATTATGCCCAGAAGTATCAGGAGAGTTCTGTGAGCAAATCAGGAGCATAGAACTCATCCTTATGAAGGCTTTTTCTGGAACATAAATGTTCATTTTAAAGTGATCCCAGCTCAGCTTTTAGGTCCAGCATTCATTGTTTTCATTACATTTTATCATCACTGAATCCTTAGCAAACCAGTTATTCAATTCAGGGGAAAATGGCTTTGCATCCCCCAAGAAGAAAAGCTAAAGGTTTTATTTCTGAAAGCTGATGCATCAATGGTGGAGAGTGGAGCTCTGGGATCCCCACTTAAAAGCAAAATTACATAGGATGGAAGGGTTCTAGCAAAGCTGATTAATAAAGCAATTTAGATAAACCCCATTTATGCTTCTATTTGTATAAGTATCTTGGTAACTGCTTACTTTGCAACTTGAACAAGTCTGGAATCTTAAGCGGGGCAGCAGAAATCTTGCTGAAAACTGTAAAATCTGTGGCAGAAGAAAGTGTGGTAATGAGGGTTTCCTTTCTTCTTCCAACCAAAAGCAATCTTCTAATATTCCTGGCATAACCACTTTAATTAAATATAATTTATTTGATCCTTACACAGGCCCCATGGGATTACTTCTTTCAGATAGTCAATTAAAAACTCTTACATACTTTATAGCCCTTATTATGTGCACCAGAGACACTGTAATAAATAATGCAAACCCCCCTTTATACCCATTCTACCTTTAGAAAGAAAGAGTGGGTGGAGTTTTAACATGTTCATATTTCCAAGTGGGCTGAAAACCATTCAGCTTTAGTTTCCTTCCTTGAAATGTTTTTTATTCCCAGACTGGACTCCTGTGGCTTGATTCATTGCTAGGAAAAAATCAAGTTCAAATAGGCATGGACCATGACAGACAAACTATTGCTGTCCTGTCACTTCCTTATGACATCCTGTCAGCTTCAGAAAAGAGGGAAGGCCTGGAAGCAGGACTAACAGGTTGAATGCAAATGAACAGATAGGCAGTGGTGTACTTTTAAGGGTAATGAAGCAGAAATAGCCTAGCCCCAAACAGCACTTTCTACCCTGCCTCCTCTGGGTTCCTGTTTCGGAGTTTTCACACAGCACTGTTGCACCAGACAAAGTGGTCTGGAAAAAAGCAAAGTTGCTCTAACTCTTGGGATGGCAGGCCTCAAAAGGCAGAGGGAATGCCTTGGAAAAAACATGGAATAAAGAATAACATATTGCTCCACAGTGGACTATTTAAATACAATATTTTCTTTTGAGCAGTATGCTGTGCCATGGATAACATTTCAAAAAAGATAAAGCCCAGTTGCAAGGGCGGGGGGGGGGGGGGGCGTGAGGGTGTTCTTGCGGCCAATCCCCAGGGCTAGGGAATTAAGAGGCCTGGGCTCTGCCTGTACTCTGTCTTTCTGTGTAACAATATGTGAGTCATTTGGTCTCTCTGGGCCTTTACTTCCCCATATGACGAATAGGGATAATATTTCTGAAAGTCATGGGGGTGTATCAGGCTTAATACAGGTCTGAAAGATGCTTTGAGATCTTTTGGTGCAAGGTGCTAATTAACACAAAGTATGAATTGTTGCTTCACCAAACTAGGGCAAAACAACAGAACAGAACAGTTCACTGGAGCCTGGGCTTTTATTGCAGGTTGAATCCAAATTCCCATTGACATGACAGAATATCTAGGACTCTATTTCCTTCCATCCAGTTTTAAAAGCAGAATATATATGAGAGAGCGAGCAATCCGTTGAAGTACAAAACACGCAGTAATCCAGCCTTGATGGGACAACACAGGAGTGCACCACTTTGGCCTGGACTTCATCCATGAGGAGAAAGCACTGTTTTTTCACCAGTTTAGAGGCAGAAAAGGACATTCTTAAACTCTGACACAACCTGAGTATATAGGATGAGAGACCCAAGTTGAGTATGACTCCCAGACTACACATCTGCTGACAACTGATGCCTGAATGTCCTCAGATAAGTGAGTAGTGATAGATTCTGCTAGGTCTTTGAAATACTTCTCCTTGCCTACCAGGGCTCTCTCCATCTTGCTCAGGTTAAGACTCAGCCAGCTGTTAATCATCCAGGGGTTTATCCTTAAGATATAGTTGTCATTTTGCACTGTTGTGTTCCATTATATCCCCTGGTGGTTTAATATAGATGTTGAACAGGAGAGGAGAAAGGACCGAGCCCTGTCAGGCTGACTCGGCAGATGAAGATCATGGAGAGAAGGAGCAGACCTCTGAGTTCTGTTTGAGTGGACACCGTACCATTGAGTCCTGCTAGGTTCTACAGACAGGCCAGCGATCCTTCATGGCTGGCTGCGAAACATGCTGCAAATAGATCAAATAGGAAAATCAAAGATGACATGCCATTGTCCATAGCTATGGAAAGATCATCTGCCATTGTAACTAAAACTGCCTCTGTGCCACAAGTGTGTGAGAAGCATGGTAGAGATGAGGGTAAAATTTAGCTATGACTGGAAATGCTTTGCACTAGCTTCATATCAGATACTGGCCCCTGCCAGGAGGAGGACATTGGACTTGACCAACCAATGGGCTGGTCCAATGTGACAATCCAACATTCTTTTAAAAAACAACAAACACTGACAAAAAATAGGGAAATATGGTTTTTGTTTTCTGTAACCACCTTCAGTTATAGTAATCTTAAACTCTATCTGTAACAGGAGTAGGTAACAAATTTCTAGGTAGAAGTATGATGGTATGTATCCTTTAAGGATTTGATAACCCACCTCAGAGCATACACTCCAAGTCTATGTGCACATTTGTGGTTTTTAATGAAGGGAAAAACCCATCTGAAACCACAAACGCCATGGGAGGTGCTTTTTGCAACTCTCAGGCAACAGCAACCAAAAAAAAGCCAATAAAACCAATCAAAATACAGATGGAAAAAGAATTGTTTGTACCCAGTCCACTCCCCCACCAAGGGAACCTTGTATCCAGGCACTTTCAGGAAAACAGTTAAGCACTTGCTTAAATCCATATCTATTCAGGAAAGCACTTACGCATCTTCTTAAAGTTAAGTATGTGCTTAAGTGGTTTCCTCAAAAGGGTTTCTTTTCTGAATCAAGGCCCTAGTCAACAGGTGTTTCATTATACTTAGCCTAAACTTTTCTTAATATCTTCCCATTACTAATCTCATTGTGCCAAGCTAAAACAAAGGGCTAGATTACAAATCCCTTACTCAAATTGATGAGCAGTTTGTCTAATTTAATCTGTCCCAAAGCCACAACATTTTGAATAGGTCTATATGCAGAACAAGAATAATCCTTGGAGCGTCTCACTGAGTCCCTTCAATTTTTCAACATCTTTTTGAAAGTGTGGAAACCTAAACTGGACTCAATCCCAGTCCTCCAGAGTCAGTCTCACTAATGCTGCAGATAGAGATAATATCACCTCCCTAGTCCTACATGATATCTCTATGTTCGACCCCGTTCGCCAGTTATTCCTGAACTGGCTGCATTTTAAACAGTCATATGGACCAGCATCTAAATGAAATGGCTCTGGCTGTGAGTCAAAACAGAGATGTGAAGCTATCTGGATTCTTATATCAAGTCCATCATCCCGGTGTCAGAGCATCAAGCAATGATGCATTAAGTGATATGACTAACATTGGCACAGAGTAATCTGACCTGATTATACAGCTGATTTACAGCTTTATCTTCTGAGGTACTTCCTGAGAGGTCAGGTCCCACTGGCATCAAGCACCTGTTCACCCTTGGCTTCAGGAGACACTCAGCATCTCGCAAGCGCTCCATTTGCAACTCATGCCCAATGGGCCATTCTGGCAGCTAGGAATTGCCCACTTTCTCAGGCCATGCTCCAGTACATCCCCTACATCAGTGTAGGGAAACAACTCTGTGTCACCTGGGCATTCTCCTGTGCCATGGGAACAAACAGGTAGCTGGTTAAGCCAACTTTTAAGGCTGCATTATACCACCAGAGCAACAGAAAACTGCCTTAATGGCACATAAGTCCAGTTTTGGACATGCCAAGTTGAAGCTGATGGAGAGACAACCAGGATGAGATGACAGAGAGGTGGTCAGAGATTTGGATTAGATGATGGGAAACAGGTTTAGAGGTGAGAAAACAGATTCTGAGTCATCAGCACAGAGATGGTAGGTAAAGCCCTGTGGATGAACGTAGTCACCTACAGAAAGGGAGCAAGAGGGACATGATGAGTGGGCTAAGAATAATGAATGGGTTGGGGACTGTCACAGTTCAGAGCAACTGCACCTGAATTTGCATCAAAGACACCCACTCTCGGCTCCCAGCTCCTTAGTCATCACCTCTCTTGGGTGGAAACCCATCTCTCTCTCCCTCCTGACTGGGGTTTTCTAGGCTGCACAGTTTCCTGGCTACACTGCAATATTCCCAGCAAGCCAGACTGCCTAAACAGCCCAGTGCCAGTGCTTTGCTTTCTTTTTGAAGGCAATGAACAGCAGTAATTGGCAGCAGTTGTATGTTACCCACAGCCCTTTATAAGCCAGCACATTTATTCTTAAGGTGAAAATGCCACAGAGAAAACATATTAAAAACCATAAAAGAATCTACATGCATGCTAAATAAGCACACCAGAGATCACGCTCCCACCCCACACACCCCGCAACTTCAACATGGGCTCTGGTAGAAGTCAGTCCTTCAAACCCCACAAAGGGGTTTTTCTGTGGTTACAAGTTCATAGCAGCCTTAGCTCAGAACTGAGCAACCATGAATAGTTCAGTCTTTCCTTTATGCACCTTGTACCTTTAATCTCAAGTAACAGCTGACCAGTAGACTCAGGCCCACTCCTCAGGGTGTAGCTTTAAAAGGCTGGGTTTTTGCATATCCAGGGGCAGAGAATTAACACTCACCTCTCTCTAGATAATTCCCAGGAAATCCACTTTACACATATTGTCCCAAAAGACCATTCTTGTCTGCCACATTGTTCAATATAGTCCTTTGATCATCCAGGCCCACGATATGACACAACCTTTGCATTTAATACAATGGACTCCGAAGATAATTAAACTTAATTTAATAAGGTTTTTCAAGATTATTGAAGGAAATTGCCATATGTGTCACAGGGACAACCATGAAAAGTGGTAGGAGAATGGATAAACCCTCCAAAAGCAATGCTGAAGGCATGGCCAAAGAGGCAGGAAACCAGGAGAGGATGAAAGCCAAAGGAGGGAAAGAATTCAAGAAGAAGGGTGTGACTGCCTGTGTTAAAGGCAGCCAAAAGGTCAAAGAGGAAAAGGGTGGGATAGAGACTCTAAAGTTGCATAACCAAGGAAGAATAAACTGTTTTGTATTATGAAGAGGCTCTCCAGTCGAAAGGCAATTGGTGTTGAAAGATATTTCTTAAGAGATAATCCTTTCTCAGTTCTCTCATGTACAGGGTAGCTACTGTACTTCTCACATTCATTTATTATAATTGCCTGCTTCACTGCCTAATAAGTATCATTATGTCTGTCATCAGAAAAGAAGTTCATGATTATGATAAAAAACTTGCATGCAATTCAGCAGTCCAAAATGCCTCGGCTTTAATTTATTCATTCATTTAGATTTCAGTTGCACAATGACATTGTCCACAATAATATTACATGAATATTGGTATAAAAGGGTACATCTTGCTCAGGAAGGACAGGCAGGGGAAAAAGGGGGGAGTTGTTGCCTTATATATTAAAAATGTATACACTTGGACTGAGGTTGAGATGGAAATAGAAGACAGACTTGTTGAAAGTTTCTGGGTAAGGATAAAAGTGGTAAAAACAAGGGTGATGTCATGGTAGGGGTCTACGACAGACCACCTGACCAGGAAGAAGAGATGGATGAGGCTTTTGTTAAACAACTAACAAAATCATCCCAAGCACAGGACTTGGTGGTGATGGAGGACTTCAACTACCCAAACATCTGTTGGGAAAATAACACATCAGGGCACAGATTATCCAGCAAGATCTTGGAAAGTATTGGAGACAATCTTTTTATGTCAGAATGTGGAGAAAGTTACTGCGGGAGAGGCTGTTCTAGATTTGATTTTGACAAATAGGGAGGAACTGGTTGAGAATTTGAACGTGGAAGGCAGCTTAGATGAAAGTGATCATTAAATGGTGGAGTTCATGATTCTAAGGAATGATAGGAGGGAAAACAGCACAATAAAGATAATTGATTTCAAGAAGGCAGACTTTAGTAAACTTTGGGAATTGGTAGGTAAGATCCCAGGGGAAGCACGTCTAAGGGGAAAACAGTTCAAGAGAGTTGGTAGTTTTTCAGAGAGGTTATTAAGGGTACAAAACCAAACTAGTCCACTGCAGAGGAAATCTAGGAAGTATGGCAAAAGACCACCCTGGCTTAACCAGGAGATCTTCAATTATCTGAAACTCAAAAAAGAGTCTTACAAAAAGTGGAAACTACATCAAATTACAAAGGATGAATATAAACAAATAACACAAGTATGTAGCGAAAATATTAGAAAGGCCAAGGCACAAAATGAGATTAAACTAGCTAGAGACATAAAGGGTAATAAGAAAACATTCTACAAATACATTAGAAACAAGAGGAAGACCAAGGACAGGGTGAAGAGGGGAAACAATAACAGAAAATGTGGAAATGGCAGAAGTGCTAAATGACGTTTTTGTTTTAGCTTTCACCAAAAAGGTCAGTAGTGATTGGACATCTAACATAGTGAATGCCACTGAAAATGAGGTAAGATCAGAGGCTAAAATAGGGAAAAAAACAAGTAAAAATTACTTAGACAAGTCAGATGTCTTCAAGTCACACCTTTCCCAACTGGAGGCACCATGCAGAAGTAACAATTGCTGGTATGATCTGTTGGCTCTCTCCAAATATTGGCCCTGCAAAAGGCATAGATCTCCTTTTCCTGTTCAACCACTGGCGAAGATTTGTTGCACAAGTGTTGCAGCATATGTGTGGGGCCCATCTCTTGTCCTGATCTCCAATTTTGCAGCCAAAATAAAGGTGATAGGCTTTCTTAACCATAGTGCTATACTGCGTTTTTGTGATGCAAAAGTCACTTCACCACAAACATAGCAGAAGTTATCTGCACTGTTCACACAAGTACGAGGCATCTCTGCTCACTTTGGCTAAACAGAAATGTGTCCCTTTGCAAAATCAAACACTGACAAATAAGAGAGCACAACACTGTATGATTTCTAGAGCTGATATAGGGCAATTTGTTCAGCAGAGTGATGTAAGCTTCGTTATGATTGCATCATCCATGACTTCTAGGAATAACATGATGCAATTCATATCATGTATGACGCAATACCAGATTCAGATTGCATCATTCATTGTTTTGCCTAAAAAGCAAGTACTGTCCAAACCCAGTCATAGATTTATTCATAGATGTATTTTAGTCATTTCTGGTTTAAATTGAGATCCCTTCCCTTTATAACTCACTTATCCTCCTCCATTCCCAAGTCAAGGGTCATATATACTGACCCAATAGCATATCTTGAAAACTATAGCCAATCAACAATTTTAAGGATCATTTTCATTCTCAGTGACCCAGAATTAGTAAAGTTTGATTACATTTATTTCAGAAGCATTTTGGCTGTTGAGCAGTGTAATAAATGATAATAATCATTGCAGCTTACAAAGGTTGTCAGGTTGGATTTTTATCTGTGTGGGCCTGTCATTGCATCTGACTGTCTCTTTTTGTGTTTGTCTAGATTCCTGTATAGCACTCATTACCATGGTGTTTAAATGCCTCCCAGAGTAATAATGTGATTATTATAAAGTAATGGTAAAGATAAAGTTTCCTCTCTGTGCTCCAGTCAGCATGGACTGGGAATGGTAGGTGGGCTTTGTGTTTTGTTCTGTAATCACCCTGGGTTTGATTTTTGCCCTTGATTTCTCTCTTTCTCGATTAGCAAATGTTGTATGAAGCAGGTCTTTTTCAGCCTTTTGAGCATAGGGAGCCCTTCATTTTGCTTGGGTGCCATAAATATTGAAAGAAAATCCTATCCCTAACCTCATCATCCGGAAAGATGGTGGCTGCTTGGTGGTGGGGAGGAGAACCTTTGTGAAAATCCAAGTCTGTTAGCAGATCATTTGGATACAGAAGAAAGAGCTGAACTAATAAATTGCTCACCAAGAATAGCTCACGCCACTCTAATGGTAGAGGGATCTGTCTATCTATCCTGGTATTTCTAAGGAGTCCATCATTGCAGTATCTAGGTGCTGAACTAGCACATCAGAAAGGTTTTAACATCGAACAGAAAACAAGAACAGTTTTTGTATCCCTGTGGTTCTAACTGTGGAGCTGTCTGCTCTGCTTTCACAGACACTCGTCAACTGTCAAAGGTGAAACAGAACTAGATGAACCCTTTCCCATGATGATATCTGATGAGATTTCCAGAAACAGTCTGAACCAGTCTTTGCCTTTCACAGGATCAGATACAACATTTGCCTCTGAAAGCCCGGAAGAAGAAACGGAACAGTTACACCTCTGAGTAACAGAGTTACAGGGAGGAGACTGCATTTTTGCTCATAGTAGAAAAATTATCACAGGGTTCTTGTCACATTCCGGGGTGCAAACCGGACCAGTGAGAGAGTGTCTCCCCACGAGTCCCGTAACTGTGGGTGCCTCACAATGCTTTGCTGTTGTAGCTCCCAACCAGGGTCACTCACAAAAAGCCTAACAGCATGCAGGTCACACCCTGAGTGTCTCTGTATAGCTACAGCCCTGGCCCTGCAGTTCTAACCCCAGCAGCCGGTCAGCAACACTCCAGTCACACTCTGGCTTCCAGCAATTTTGGTTACCACTTGCAGGGTGACCCCAACACACTCCCAGTCCAGGATTTTCCCCAAAACATGTGTTCTGCACTGTCTATCCCTCTCCTTGGCAGAGCAGATATTAGCGGTTCATTGCCCTTGTAAAGGGTCAATATTCAAATGTTTGCTATTTTAATTGGCGTTATCAAACAGTTCAGTTTAAACACAAAAACTAGATTAGTTCAGATTAAAAATGAAGCAAGTTCATTTAACTACACAAAGATAGATTTTAAGTGAGTACAAGTACAAGATATTAAAGTCAAAAATGGTTACAAGAGAAATAAAGATAAAATGCTTCCTAGCAGCTAAAACTGAATCAACTAGATTTGGTAGAAGGTAAAATCCTTACCACAGGTTTCCAGTGACATGGCTGACCAATTTCTCAGGTCAGGATACCCTATAAAGTCAGAGGTCTGGTTCCTTTGTATTCTTAGGTGAAAGAGAGGGAGATCGGGAGAGATCCCTGGTGGTGTTTTTGCCCCTCACTTTTATAATCCAGTCACCCTCTAAAATACCATTTCCTGAAGGGTATCTCTAGATGAAGTTCATTCCAAGTGCAAGGATGGAGACATGGGCCGTGGCTACACTCAAAACCTCAAAGCGCTGCCGCGAGAGCTCTCCCGGCGCTGCAGGTACTCCACCTCCCCGAGGGGATTAGCTTACAGCGCTGGGAGTGCGGCTCCCAGCACTGGGGCACTGTTTACACTGGTGCTTTACAGCACTGTAACTTGCTGCGCTCAGGAGGGTGCTTTTTCACACCCCTGAGCGAGAAAGTTGCAGCGCTGTAAAGCGCCAGTGTAGCCGTGGCCATGGAGTCCTGTGGTGAAAGAGGTTCCATGCTGTTTGCTAAAATGTAGACCGGTCTGCTCCTGCCCCCCTTTGTTGCCAAAGAATGGCCACTTGACAGGTGACTGCCAATCAACTTTGATGACATCTGGCCAGAGGTGTCAGTTTGTCCTTTGTCTTTGAGAAACCGTTTACCCTCTCCCCAGACTTGTCTGGTAAACACACTGTAGTCATAATTTCAGTTTATGTTCATAA
Source organism: Trachemys scripta elegans (assembly GCF_013100865.1). Taxonomy (NCBI): domain Eukaryota; kingdom Metazoa; phylum Chordata; order Testudines; family Emydidae; genus Trachemys; species Trachemys scripta. Next base: position 293,137,730 of record NC_048298.1, on the reverse strand, counting down.
CTCTTAATATGCATTTCGAACACACAGGACACAAGAATATTAATGATCAATGTGTTAATAGTTTTAAAATGATACCTAACAAGGCCTATTTTCCACAAGATTATTACATTAATGTATAGGGTGTTAATACAGGGGTGCTTTTGTTCACAGTTCTCTCTCCCTCCCCCCATTTATTTATTTTAACCAGGTCAGCATCTTCGGGATCTCAGAGCAGGAGGACCTTGTTTGACATTTTTTATTTGATACCGATGGAAGAGGCTGCAGACAAACAATAATACAGGATATATTCTCTCAGTCTTTGCTGAAAACATTATTCCAGAAAAAAAATTCAAAACCATTTAACAATTATTTTTACTGGGGTCCCTTTCCTGCCCTCAGGAAAAAAGAGTTAATGCTACTGCTTTCCATGCCATCCAGTTCATAGGCAGGGAGATTAGTGTGATCCTCTTATGAATGTGGGAGTACTGCAGCACCTTTCCTAAAAGGCACAGGTCTGCCGGCAGTCATGGCTATGGAAAAGAAACTGGGTAGCTTAACCATACAGTTCTCTGCCTTGTTAACAAGTGTGGAGCTGTTTGATTGACAGAGCTAAATTAGGTCATGACAGCTGCATAAAACCAGACAAAGGTTGGACAGGGAAAATGCTGTTAATGTGATGCAGTAAATTTCTGAAAGATTTTATTGGAAGGTAAAGGGCGTTTTTACTTCACTAACGTCTAACCTCTGAAAAACTCTATTTATTAATTTGAGATTTTGATGTATTTTAATCAAGAGGTCTAACATGCTGAGAAGTGGAAGAGGAAGAAATTTGCTTGTTTTAAACCAGCACAGCAAAGCTTGTTAGTCCTTCTGCAGAAGTTCATTAGTTGACTGAGTTGTTCTAAACAGACCTCATCTTTATTCTTTTTTTCCTCCCCCCCCTTCTTTCAATACAGAATCACGTCTTTGTTATCACTGGGTACGTCAGAACTATAACCCTGCCAAGCAGCCTAGGGAACTGGTGCAGAGGAGCTCTCATGTGGACTGCATTCCAATTCTGAAGACATTTTCCCCTCTCTCTCCCCACCCACAGAGGGCCAAATCTTGCAACCCTTTATTATGCCAGCAATCCCATTAAAGACAGTGGGATGCGGAAGGGCTGCGGGATCAGGCCCCGATGCTGTAAAATAGTTGTTATTTCCAAATATGATTTGTAGCACTACAGCATAAAAAAAAGGGTTAGAAATTTGGAGTCATTGAGATGATATCATTAGAAGATTTAAAGCATTACCAAAAGAGAGAGTGTGAGTAAGTGGTGTTCCTTTGCATCTAGAGCACCTCTGTATCATACGCAGATAATGCCATTAGATACTTTGGCTCCACAGCTGTTTGAAGAAGCATGAATTCCCTTATTTATGTGACATTGAAGAGTCTTATTAATGGGGTTTATTTTTTCCCCTCTGAACATTTAAAGTTCATTAATTAATTGAACCAGATGCTAATTTCCTTTTATAGAATTTTAAAATGCTGTGAGGGGTACTTAAAATTCAACAAAATTAAATTACAAACTCATTTATGTAGCCTAATTTACACATGCACTTTCAGATACAAACCAATGGAATCAAAATCCAGATTATTACAGGGGAAAGAGAAAGGATGGGCCTTATTCCCAGTGGTTAGGTTGCTCGTTTGGGGCTCAGAAGATCTGGGTTCCATTTCCTATTCTGACACAGACTTCATGTGAGACTTGGGTGAATCATTTAGTTTCTTTGCCTCCGTCTCCCATCTGTAAAATGGGAATAATAGAACCTACCTCATGAGGATGTTGTGAAGATAAGTACATTAATAGAGTACAAGTAGGGAGGTTATTTTATCTCTGTATTTGACACTGGTCTGCCTGGTTCTGGTGCCCACAATTCAAGAAGGATGTTGATAAATTGGAGAAGGTTCAGAGAAGAGCCATGAGAACGATTAAAGGATTAGAAAACATGCCTCTAAGTGACAGACTCAAGGAGCTCATCTATTTAGTTTAACAAAGAGATGGTTAAAGGGGGACTTGATTACAGTCTATAAGGATCTATTTAATAATGGGCTCTTCGATCTAGCAGAGGAAGGCATAACACAATCCAATGGCTGGAAGTTGAAGCTAGACAAATTCAGACTGAAAATAAGATCGAGATTTGAATGCTGAGAATAATTAACTATTGGAACAATGGTTGTGGTGGATTCTCCATGATTGACAATTTTTAAATCAAGATGGTATGTTTTTCTAAAAGATATGCTCTAAGAATTATTTTGGGGAAGTTCTATGGCCTGTGTTATACAGGAGATCAGAATTGATTATCACAATGGTTTCTTCTGGCCTTAGAATTTATGAATCCTTTTGAATCACTCAAATTTAAAAATGTTATTAAAGCTAATGTTAAAAAAATTATATAATACATAGGTTGGGAAAGTGTCTGTACATCTGGGTATAGTGCTTAGATTATCCACAATACTACGCTGGTGGGAGGCTGTATAAGTACCTTAGATACAGAGATACTTTTAAGCTGGAGTACTTCCATTGATTTCAACAACCTAGACCTTGGTCTATACGAATGGAGAATCTTTAAAGATTGGACTCTCTCCCACCAAAAAAAAAAAAAAATGAAAAAGGAAGAAATGCAACGACATGATCCAAAATCCATTGAAATCAGTGCAAGTCTTTCCATTGATTTCAGTGGACTCTGAATAGAAGTAAGAGCACTTGTGATCTCACTTTCTCCTGGCTCTGGAAACTGGGTCCTGATGGTTTTTTTTCAGACAGCATGTAAATCTCTTCTTTTATCAAAGCATCTCCTCTTTGTAATGCAAGTGGCAGATGGGGTAAGTGGAAATTGCATATTAAAAACAGCAGAAACAAATATCAGTTTGAATTTGTTCAGACACTGATTATTATCCAATGCTTTGAATGACAGACATTTGCAAATCTCTCATTAAAGCAGGAGTTTTTGATGTGCCAAATAACAGCTGTGGATTTTCTTGAGATATCTAAATCAAATATCTCATTTAGCCACAGAAACCTCACAATATTGTCTTAGCTGAGTAAAAATTAAACAGCTTTGGCTTTTCAGTGCTCACTGACTCCTTGGCATTAACATCAAAATCCCACAATGGCAAAATCCACTGTGGGGATTACAGCATGTAAACAGTCCAGTTAATCCGGAACTCTGCGGGAGATTAACATGAAGGAGCAAAAAGGTGCAAAATACGATTTAATTAGATCATAATATTCCACAATCACCAGCACATAGATTCAGTTTTATTACAGGGTTGTGATGTGCTTATTTTGATAGGAAGTTGATTTGCCCATGAAATTATCAAATTCCATCAATAATAACTACATTATTATTATCGTAAGGGTCTGACTGCGGTTATGTCCCATCTGGCTGATGGGCAATGAAATAGATCTTAGGGAGAATTTCAGAGCCATCATCACCACAACGGAAATACTCCACTTGAGAACACATTTCCTGTCTTTCCAAGATTGCCAGGTTCTGTGGAGCACTGTAGTTCTAAAATGCATTTTACTTTAGATTTTTCTACATTTGTTTCACTAAACAGTCTCAGAAAAGACAGATAGAGCCTAACCAAGCCTCATTGAAGTCAGTGGAAAGGCATCTACTAACTTCAATGGGATTTGGAGCAGGCCCTTAATGAGCTGGAAAAAACATATCAGTAGTACAGCCATCCTCAAGTATTCATAAATTAAGAGTGAGGCCCTCACGAATCATGAGATCATCTTACAAAATGATGAATTTAGCAAATAATAAATGCAGGGGAAGTCGGGGTATCTGTTCTCTGGATTTTGAGCCTTTAAGATCCAGGTTTTCAAGGTTTTCTCCACAACTGTAAGGGATGGAAACTTAAAGTTGAGATTATCATGTAATCGTCTGACTTCAGGAGCTAGAACTTTAACAGAAACACCAAATTTCCTGAGAAAATGGTGGGAACTGACAACACTGTAATCTGGACCTAACTATGCCCTCATTTATACTGGTAGAAATTAGGAAAAACTCTCCAGAAGCTAATGATGTTAAGGCAAAAGCTGTGTGAGATCAGAATCAGACCCATAATAGCTATGAATGAAATTCTCCCATCCATTTAGGAGCTATAGAAGGCCCTATCACAGGGCAGCTCATCTGGTATGCCCTCCAGTGGCAGGTTGCAGCAGAACAGGAGAGCCGGCCTCATTCCCTCTGTCAGAGTCTCCAGTAACTCCAAGACAGCTCTCTTGTCTAACAGTTCTCCTCCTTGGTGCTGGTTTCTTACCAAAAACATTGTGCAAATAGTCCTAACCAAAATCCGCCCCCCAAACACAGTCCATTTATCACCCCCTGTGCATGTAGTCCTTAAAATGGGACATCCTCTTCTCCACTGACATAGCACGTCACACTCCAACATTTGCTGCCACACCTAGGCGCCTCATCAGTCCTCTTCTGTCAGAACAGCCACCCAGCCCTTCCAGCTGGAGTGCCGCCCCATTCTTCCCAGCAGGAAACCTGTCCCACCCTGTGAGCCACTCTGCAGGGAGACACCCTCACCAGGGGAGCATCCCTCATTTCCCCCAGCCCTCTCAATGTTCCCCTGGGCCTAGCTCTCACTGTTTCCCTACTTTCAGCCCTCTCTGGCCCTCGGCTCTGGCTCTCCAGCTTGAAGTCAGCAGGCAGTTCCCGCTGCTGCTCTCCATCCTTCAGCCCTCCAGCACTGGCTGTCTGGCTCAAGGAGTCAGCCAGCAAACCCCTCTTGTTGCGCTTCCTTAGGAACCACCTTCAGGAACCTCCTCCAGTCTCCTGGTCTCTGGCAGCTCTCACCCGCCAATCTGACACACTCACTCCCAGGCAACTCACACCTTCTCTTCCCTGACTGGCCCAGGTAGCTGTGACTCACCTGGTCTCTCTTCCCTCTAGGGCCCAGATGCCCTCTTTTAAGCCCAACTGAGGTCAGCTACAAGTCACAGTCTGCTGGCCTCTTCTCTCTTACAGGGCCAGTGCCACCCAGTGACAGGCCCTCAATGCAGTGGAAGTTTGGCAGTTCCACTGTGCAAGGAATGATTACCATAGTGGGCACACAGAACTTCTTACCCACCAGGAGTGCCAGAGCAGGGCTCCAGACCAGCTCCATAGGAGCCGACACAGAAGGTTCATTTAAGGTAGGGCTGGTGCACTGGATTCTACAATTACATGGATGCAGTAGTTACAATCCATCACTCCCACTGTAGGAGATGAACAGAGACTGAAATTGCTGAACGGGGGCTGAAACAGCAACTATGAAACCAGATTGGCAGAGCTGTCCTATCTCCCGCACACAGGTGTGGGGTGGATTCCATCTCTCAGCCCTGCATTGTTTCCTATACAAAGCCTGTTAATTTGTCCGAGGGCACAGAGGTGGTGCATGTGACATTCACCCTATTAGAATAGCAGCCAGAGAATACACTTGCACAAATCTTCATTCATGTTTAATTCCCGATGAAGGAAAAAACAAACATTGTGGGGTATCCACTTTATGTTAATGTCTGGGCTTGCAAAAGCAGAGGAATACCTATGGAAAATCTAGTCTGCTATTTAGTAAAGTGTAACCATTATTATCTTTCATTTTCACAGGCCCCTGATGTTCTTGGTTCTTGTCTGTTGTGGAGGAGTCAGTGTCAAAAACACCACAAGAGGAGTTGTTGTAGTGCATTTCTGGCCTGACTGAAGCAGGAAGTACAGGAAATCTCACATGAAAGCCTGCCCCTTCTGTCCCAGAATTGCCAACCAAATTCTGAAAATTGAAGTGGTGCAGATAAGCATGTGAATATTTTAGGGCTTTATCTCCTTTCCTCATAGATGTCTAGTCCCCATTATTGCTAATTGCGCCCAACCCCAGGAGGCGTATAGACCCAGAGGTCTGTTACACTAAAACCACTTTACACGGTGGTGCAAAATGAACTTAATGAAAACAAGAATCAGGCCGAGAGTTTCCTCAGAGAACAAAATTATGAATTTTTTATAAAGCCCTTATAGACTGTCTTTAGTTTATTTATCCAAGAACAGTCAAAACCTTTGTCAATAGAATTCTTTTTGTGTAAGGCCAGTTGACATCTTGAGCAGTTTCATATTGTGAAAGTAATTAATGTTGTTTAGAGAGCAAATTTTTTGTAACATTACATTAACTGTGCATGCACAGTAACAATGTACATTATTTTCCTGCATGGCTTTTGTTTCCTACCATGTTTCCAGGATGAAAAAATGCTTATCACTCATAGAAGCAGATTTTTAAAAATAATTCTAAGACCCAATAAGTCATACAATGAAAGAACGCTCTCCAAGAAAAGCCCCAGAGTGCTTCACTCATTCCCTCAGGCTGTCTGCTGATGTCATATAATGATGCTTATTCTAATAAAATGTATTAAGATTTGATGGCATAGTATCTTGAAATAATTAGGAAACAAGGCAGAAATGTCACTACAGGATGACTCTGCTAGGTGAATTATAGCTTTTGTTCAGTATTTTATTTCATACTCCAAGAAATTTGATCCACAAAAATCATAATTATTTTCATTTCCATCAGAACATTAACCTTGCTCCATCCACGGGTGAATGACCGAACAGGCTCAAAGTTCATTTACATCACTGAACTGAGAATGAGCCAGCTGGTCTGGAAAACACAGAGATAGCCTCTGTTTCTGATTAAACTGAAAAAGTCCAGTAAGATATTTTTTGGTACAGTACACCCTGATCAAGTGTCTGAAAAACAGCAGTGCAAGCATTAGTATTTCAGACAAAGGAAGGTATTAATGTGTCATTTTCTCACTTAGCAGATGAGACACTAAACAAATCATATGACTATTCAGTGCTGAAGGAGATGTTACATTTTCTATTTCAGCTCTTTGCTCAGCCTGACCAGCCTTTAATAGGCAGATAAACCATGAAAGAACTGCCATTTTAAATCTCTGGAATATCATCTCTTCTAATGTTCTTTTTCTCATAGATTTTCTCATCGCAAATCAAGGATTTCTAATGTTTCAATCAACACTGGGCAACTGAAATGATAAATAGGAAAAAAAATGCCAGCAAAAGGCTAAAATCATGGATCATTCCCCATATGCTCCTTCCAAAACAGGGGCAGCCATTGTTTTTCATAATTCTAATTCCTGTGTAGATAGGAATGGTATATTGAGTTGTAAGTTTATTTTATCAACTTACTTTTGTAGTGTACTAATTTCACCTAGTTTCTTTTGAGGATGATATTTGAACAATGGCCTGAATGCACAAAGGGAGTTAGTAACCTAGAAGATCATAGCAATGCACAAAGTCTGAGTTAGGCACCTAGGGTCCTATACAGTGAATGAGGAGAGAATGAACATTAAGGGAACAGAGGACCTGACGTTCAATAAATCTTTCTTTGCAGCCACTTTAAACAGAGGATTGTGATACCCTGGAGCTAAATAATGTAGAAGAAAATCTTAAGAACGTGATTTAATTTGTAGAGTACTACATACAGTAAACTACAGTTTGTGCTTGTTTAGCGGATGTGATAGGAATCTATAAAGTTAATCATCAGCATCATTAAAACATAATTGAAATGAGTGTAACGTGTGGGAAGTGTTCCATCCTGAACGACACCCTTAACAGTTAACAAGTAAAGCCTGGGCAGTGGCAGTACAATCTTTGTTACCCCCCCCCCCAGTAATGTCCCTCAATTCTTTCAAAGGGACTCTCGATCTATAGTAGAGAAGCTGGTTCAGTCTTTAGGATCTTTGATCAATGATGTATTAGTGATGGTGCCCATTCAAATCAAATGTGATGCCCTTTTTGATAATAAAGATGTCTGTCCACCATCAACTGGGGGGAGACCATCAACTCATTTCACATGGGTCCCCACAAAGCCATTCAACAGGGCAACATTTCAGTTGCCACTAACTTGGGCTAGGTTCAAACCAGTGAGCTACAAACAGGAATGCACAGCACCTGAGCTTAAGGTTGCCCTTTGCTTCATAAACCTGTTATATACTCTGTTAAGATACTAAGGGTTAAATTGTGGCATTTAACCACTAGCCTGAACAAGGGGTGACTTGGAACAGCACCGCCCTATCTGTTGCTCACAGATACAAAATTCCACCTTGGGTGAACCGGAGCACAGTGTGTACCATCCTTTAGGCTTATCCAGCATGTTCACCTACTTCAACCTGCCCACCTGCTGGCTGTAATAGAGAGGGCCAGGGCTTCCTCCCTGCTGCCTTTGGAGTGTCAGACACCCTCGGGAGCAGGAACTGCAACTGCGAGAGGGCCCTGTGTGGGCCATACAAGGGGAGTGGGGGCTGGCCTCTTGTATGTTACCCTACCCATCTGCCCATACTTGTCCCCAACACTGGGTCCAATTCTGTGATTCCTACTCATGAAATGCAGCACCTCCATGTGCAATCCATTGGAATCCCGGGGAACAGTCAAACAAGTAAGGGATGCCCAGTGTGAGTGAGGATTTCAGAACGTAGCCCTCACTGAGTGGAAAGATAGCAGTCTGAACACAGGCACTTCCTGTGGGCCAGGTTCAAGTAATAAAGTACTGCTCTACGTCAGGCTGACAGAATCTGATCTCTATCTGTTGTTAAACAGATCGGTCCTGAAGAAGGCTGACCTAGTGATTCAAATGTCATTAGGAATTCTATTTTCTATTTCCACTGGTCTTTTGCTCCACTTGTATCCCAGACACTGATGAAGCATTGCCCCTAAAAACAAACACACACACACACACACACACACACACACACACACACACACACACACACTTTATTAAAAGTCTCAACATCTTTTAAAAGTTAGATCCTTCCCTTATATGCACCATATGGTGTTCAGTGGATGCTGCCTTGAAGTGAACAAAATGTAAGGCTGTACTACAAACTCTGCAGTCAGTAGGAAGGTGCAGGCCTTTCAAATGCACCAGGTACACGTGACATTGGTTAAGTGGATAATATCACATTGATGGGTGACTACAAATCAGCGTTTTCTTAATATTTTAGTGGAAGTAATTCCTTAGTGAGACTGATATAATACAATTAAAATATATTGTCGATTCAGAAGGATATCTTGCCTTTCTAAGGGACTAGTTATAGCAGCAGCCACATTAATAGTTCCTCTTGAAATCGGATTTCTAAAGAATTAAAAAATTCAGCCGTAAGACCATAGCACAATGGAGGCTTGCATAATGGATCAAGATATAGCTAGATTTCATGCTCATACCATTCATCCATAAATTATGAGTTTGAATCTCTGAGATACCAAGTAAGTAGAGCACACTACCTAGTCAATTGTTCAGAGCCAGAAAGCTTGCATAGTGCATTTTGGCATTTTTTTTCAGTGTATTAATTTTCTGATTACAATACAATGTATTCATGCAGTATATTGCCTTCCTTAGACACAACATCAGAGAGCACTTTAGAAAAAGTTTCTCATACGCTAAATGGGAAAGGAAGGTTTTAAGGGATGGTTTAAATAGAGGAAGTGACTTAAAGACATGGATGGAGGAAAGAAGAGGTCCAAACAGATGTGGCAAGCCACATGAAAAAAGTAATCTCAAATACTAAAATAATGGGGCTGTATTAATTTAGATGGAATATATGGGCTAAAGATATAACATGACCCAGTCACGGTCCAACAATAAGCAGTATTAAACAAAATCAGGGTTTGGTACACAGAGATCTCAGTGTGCTTAGTACCAGGGCAAACATATAATTAAAAATCATTTTAACCATTTATTAAAGATAAAGAAAAGAAAGAAAAACAATGAAAGCATTTGAAATGTAAAGTACTAAGTAAGGCTTTCATGTTAACAGCACCCCTTGTTCCCTTTCCCTTTTGCTGGAGAAGGTTTTTAGAAGGAAAAAACTTCTTGTTTGACAGTCTCTTAGCCCTGGTCTACACTAGGAGTGGAGATCGATCTAAATTACGCAACTTCAGCTATGTGAATAATGTAGCTGAAGTCGATGTACTTAGATCGCCTTACCATGGTGTCTTCACCGCAGTGAGTTGACTGCTGCCGCTCCCCTGTCGACTCTGCTTGCACCTCTCACGGCGCTGGAGTACAGGAGTAGAGGGGAGAGGGCTCGGGGGTCGATTTATCGTGTTTAGACTAGACGCGATAAATCGATCCCCGCTGGATCGATCACTGCCCGCCGATCCGGTGGGTAGTGTAGACATACCCTCAGATGGTATCAATGATGGTAATATCTGTCCTTTTTGGGAAAAGAGGAGTTAATTGAGATAGGCTGGAGCTGCTGTTGTTACTGTTGTTAAAATCTGATCCCATATCATTCCAGATGATGTTTGGAGTTCAGCTGCAGCCAGCCAGCTGAGGTGGATATGTCATCTGAGTTCCTCTCTCTGGGTGGTCTGGTCAGGACATCTCTCAGGATCAGGATAACAAACGCCCGGGGACCCAGGAGATGGTGAGGGTGGTAGTCATGATGGTGAAGCTTGATTCAGTAGCCAGTTTTTCTCCTGAAAGTCTCCTTTTTTAGGACCCACAGAGGGAACGGTAGGTGAAATAGCTCATTTTGTCTGCTGGGTGGGCTTAACTTACAACACACTAATTTTGGCTCACTGATTTCTGGTTCCACACTTTTCTTGTTTACCAAGCATGATCCTAACACAGTCCTTGAGTTATATCAGTAGGCCTTTTTACTTGGACTAATTCGGTCTGTCTCCCTTTCATAGCTTTTCCCAACAATACCTGGTTTTATAGGTTATTGTGACATCTTATGAACTTTCATGTACTTCTTACAGTGGAGCCCACAGTTAGGATACATTTGTAAGCCCAATTATCACAACAGGCCATAGATAGATAAAGTGGGCTCACTAAAATGTTCTTTCCACTTGGAAAGATTCTATCACCAGCATGTACTTAGAATGGGGAAAAGTGGTTCTATTACTGATATCTCTCAAAGGAGAAGCAGCTCTTAAATGTGATCACCTTAGGTGGATAGGTAGATGGATAGATCGAAAGAACTTTGAAAAATGGAGGGGAAAGGACAAAAAAGAAGCTTAAGACTAGAGGAGCAGAGTTAGTGATGTTACTTCAGTAATAACAAAGGTACATATTGTTTTTTGACCTAGGAAGACAATCATGGTATCTTATGGCACCTTAGAGACTAACAAATTTATTAGAGCATAAGCTTTCGTGGACTACAGCCCACTTCTTCAGATGCATATATGCATCCAAAGAAGTGGGCTGTAGTCCACGAAAGCTTATGCTCTAATAAATTTGTTAGTCTCTAAGGTGCCACAAGTACTCCTGTTCTTTTTGCGGATACAGACTAACACGGCTTCTACTCTGAAACCGGTAAATATTCAGTTTCTTATTTTGGGAGACTGAGCAATTGAAAGGTGGTGACTTGCCCATCCCTATCAGGATTAGAGCTTGGCGGTACCTAGCTCCTTGTCTTTTGCCCTAGCCTTTAAGTAACTTCTGTTGTGTATGTGACTTATTAAGCTGAAAGAAACTAAGAATTGGACAGCTCAAAAGTCCAGTAAAACAAGAGATATGGGTTAGAATTCCTGTGTCTCACTCCTCAATATGCTGGCAGCTGCAGAGTTCGCATGCCTCCGATAGGGAGAGAAGATATTTTCTTCCTGTCACTCCAATGCAGCTCTTGATGTCTGAGTTGAACTCAGTCCAGCCTTGCTGCTTAGAGTTGTAGCGGTAGTAGACAAATGTAAATCATATGGAGAAAGTGGACCAAAGGCCAAGTTTGTCTTCTGCTATGTGGGTGCAGTTCAGTTACCTATCATGATTTCAAACTGCATAGCAGGTTTGTGGAGCAAGT